>NW_015118432.1:0-8422 GCF_001443285.1 Poecilia latipinna | reverse complement strand
TAAAGAGACAGAATTATATAAAATGTACTTTTTCTGAACTTTAAGTCAATTATAATATCATTCAGTCATAAGAAACTTTGCTTTAATTATGTTATACATATTTGAGAAATACTTTAATCTCCCATGGCAACCACTCAGCCGTGCAAAACACCTGGTTGGACCTACTCCCGCCTTCGATACGCAGCTCATCTTCGGAGCTAAAGTTTCCAAAACTTTCGTGCTTTCACCTCACAGAGCAGGCCTTCCTTGCTCAGCTCCTTCAGACTAGCCAGTAGCAATTAGCAAACACCTGGTGGAACTGCACATTTGCTGAGCTCATATACGAGCCATTTCTCAGTGCAGGGCTGGTAAAAATGTCGTTTAATGGTTGATAGGGGAACGCTGTTATGAAGGTGGAGTCTCAGAAAGAGCAGGAGGTTTTAAAGAGGCCCAATGTTAAGAGTTTAAATTAAAATTTACTAGATAACACAGTAACTAACATAGTTACCATGTTAATTATGCTTAGTTAATACAGTTACCTGTGGTTTTAAATGTAAACAACACAGTACTGCCCCTTTATAGCTGAGAGGAGCTGAACATCATCGGATGTACAGAATAAAGTCAAAGTATAAAGACAACAATTAAATCTTTATTTTATATTTTATTGACAGTTGGACATGTTTTATAAAATAGAGCCCACCAGTCTCTGACTAGAACATATTCCCCTATAATCCTATATAAACTATTCACCTTTATTAAATTTTTTTAACCATACTTTATATATATATATATTTATATTTCAAAATTATACATGTTTGTGTTGCATACAGTTACAGTGAAATGATTAAATCAGACAGAAATCTGTACAATGGCCCTGGAAGCTGAATAATAACTTACATTCGGATGGCGTGGCACAAAAATTACATTAAGACACCTGCTGTCGTACCAACACTACCGCTCCATTCTTCTCCTCCGAAATATTGAGTTGTTTTATTTTTCTTAAAATGTGCTGCTGCTGAAGGCAGAAACAGCGAACAATCGAAGCCCCTGGCGGCAAGAGAAATTATTCTAAAAGCCACTAAAGTATGAAGGATTTCAACCGTACAGTAAAGGTGATTCCACATGACACTAAAATAAACACAACCTGAAACATCCTTCACTTTAAAGATGTGCAATTGTCACTTGCGTGACTTACGAAACAAGCTACAACTTCTTGGTCCAGGTACAATGCCCAAACCTAGATTACGCATCGAAACGCCTCGTGAAAACAGCAACCTAAATGTTGATCTGTGTAAAAGTCTGAAACGCTGCGTGTCGGGATCACCGTGTAGTTCACCGACTCGTTTTACAAACGTGAGCATCAGTCGCCCCTCGTTCAGGTGTAGTCAAACCAGAATTTTAAGAACGGGCGGCTCTGCTCTGTGGATCGAACCGGAGCGAAAAAATTAAAGATTGAACTGATCAACTCTGCAGAGACAGGATCAGCAGGATTCAGATTTCACTGCTCTCTGCCGTTTGACCCGAACTGAGTAAATTATGGACATTGCTTGGAGATACAAGGTGGACAGTATTGAAAAAAACTAAATGCTTTGGGAAAAAAAAAAAAAAAAAAAAAAAAAGCTTTGAGGGTTAAATGCAAGATCTGTTTCCAGCTGTGCTGAAGTTGCATGTTTTGCTCAACCGCCATGTCTGTGCTCATTTCATCTGTGAAACTCCCATACCTACATTCATAAATTTTATCCTTTACTGCCTGGATGCATATGGACAGATCAAGCTAAATAAATGAAGAAAAAAAAAAAAAGGGAAATTATTCTGGGACTCCGTCAGATTGAACAACAGCTTTACTCTATTCCCGTAGAATCCAACATTTTATGAGGACTTAAAACAAAAAAAAGATAAAAACATACATCTGAAATGAGAAGAATGCACCGAATCTCATGCAAACCGCTGGATTGCACAATTAAAGTCATGTCTATTGCACACAGCAAAACAAAATGCAAACAAAAGGACAACAAATGCAATCAGTTTTCTAATGAAATACAGTGTGTTTGTTTTTAGGCACATAAGAACATTCAGTCACAGCAACAAGATATCTTAAAGCCCCAATCTGGATTTCTTTTCTTTAAACAAAAGACAGAAAAGGAGGAAAAGACATTTTCCTCCTTTTCAACTTCAGCGCAGAAAAATGCAAACACAGCCATTTTTAGAGTCTTTTAAAAATAGCCTAAACTGCTTCATGAAACAATGAAACATTTTTAAAGGAAAACATTTGACGACATTTATAGGCTTTGGCGAGACCAGCCAGTCACGTTAAATAATGAGAGACACACCGGGAGGTCGTCCGGTGAGCATAGTCCAATGACTTTTAGCTCGATGAGCTGGTCGGAAATGCGACGGTCCAATCATTCCTCCGATTAACGAACACAACCAGCACAAACACGACCGTGTTGTGCTGGCAACGACGCGAGAAGAGCAATCTAAGTCATCTGGTTTCGGCATCAGCTTATGTGTTAAAAAAAATAAAAAATTTGAACCGTAGGAAGTACAAAGATGTAAGAAGATATTGAAAAGGAAACTATATTTTATGACACGAAGAGGCTGAAGGGAATTCAGAAAAATTTCTCTTTTTTATCCATTTTAGTTTTCACCCTCTGACTGCTGAAAACTGCTGTTGAAATCGGAGATGTTGGTCGTCTCAGAGTTCATCTAAAGGTCTCGGTCTGGTCAGCTGGCCAGAGGGAATGAGCTATTTGTTTGGTTCAAGTACGCTGGACCAGCTCAAGGACGTTGGCTGCAAAGCGGCCACAGAAACCGGTGCGTCTCCATATGAATTCAGTCACATGGTAAAGTACTCCAGACTGGGGCTTTAATAATATACTATTTGCCACAGTATATTGCATATACAGTACATTGTACAATAATGACACAAAGGAAGGCAGCATACTCCATCTTTGTTAATCTGGCCAGACAGTATTTAAATATAACACAGTGTAACAGTTTCAGCCACTCCTGCTCTCAGTCGTCACTCCGACATTTTATTCAGACTACTGGCTGTCAGGGGAAATAAGGGCGGATTGTACCGGTCGGCTTCTGCAGACGATGTGTGCGCTAAACATATTTTTTGGCTTTGTATTTGTATGTGTGTAATGATAAACATGAAAAGTGTAGTAAAACGCTGTGATTTTGGCCTGACATACTGAGTTTTTCCTACCACGTCCTGGTTTGACCCTCACTGTCTTGGCCTTGTGTTGCTGAATTGTCTGAATCCCAGTTTGGCCTGGCGTGTCTCTGCATTACCGTGTGTGGTGTGACTGGTTCCAGTGCGTGTAAAGTCTGCGGTATGTGAATGGCCTTCCTGACAACGGAGGGGTGTGTTTGCACTTTGCCCGTTTCGTCTGTCTGCGCCGGACCCTGTGGCTGTGATGTTTGCATCGTCTGTGGGATGAGAGCGCAGGGCGGTCCGCCGGGGTCTTTCATGGCCATGCTGGCCCCCACCATGGCCGGATAGCTTCGGTTCCTCCTCAGTCCTGCATTCAAACCCGGGAGCCCGCCACCCAGGCCGCTGGAGCTGAAGGGCGCCAACAGACCGCTCCCGGAGGAAACCGAGGCGGAAACAGCGGAGAGCGTTCGGAAGCGTTTCAGCTTGTCCACCAGTCCGAGGTTCGCCACCTCGTTCTGGCCGTCTTCGTCCGCCTCGCCGTCGTACTCTCTCTCCAGATCCATCAGCACTTCCCTCAGAATGGTGCGAGCCGGCTTGGAGGCGAGGAAGGCGTCGTAATACGGCGGATCCTCCTTCGAAGGGCTGAACTGAAACGCGGGCCGCGCCGTGGCGGCCGAGGCAGATTCTTGGGGCGGGGAGCTGGGAGGGGAGCAGGGCTGAAGAAGGAGCGTGTCCGGTCGCCTCACCGGCGGTCTGACTTCATTCTCCCCTGACTTGGCTGCGTCGCTCTGCACCTGCACGCTTCCCGTGGGCGTCGAAGCGCCGCTGGCACCCAGCCCTCGGTCCCAGCTGCAAGGATCGTACACCGAGGCAGAAATGCCACGCTCCAGCAGGAGGCGCACGAGGCCTAGGGAGGTGCTGGTGGTCTTGGTGGAGTCTCTCAAGTTGGTGGAGGACTCGCTGAGGGAGAGCGACAGGGAGAGGCGGCGCGGGGTGCAGCAGGGGGTGTAGGAGGGCGTGTGCGGGGCCGAGAACGGCACGGGAGAGGAGGTGTGGGTCGGAGTGCCGATGGCAGAGCCGCTTTGGCAAAACACTACCGCAAGGCTGGAGGCGTAAAGAGGAGAGGAAAAGTAGAAAAGAAGGCATAAATGACAGTCATCAGGTGAAAAATGCTCGAGTTCAGAAACAGATGAACTCGATTTATTAATAATCACCATAATACATCTGCTTAACAACTGAGGAACAGAGAGCACTGTGAGTTTTCTTCTTCTTCTTCTGAAAGGCTTTTCTGCAAATCCTCCAATGAATTTTAGTGAGAATACCTTCTTATGATATAGTAGAGAAAAACAGCAAGGCCTAACAAAAACTGTGGGGCACAAATTGATCAAAACATTTTGATCTCTACTACAGACGTTCTTCAAAAATAAAGCTTGTAAGGCTGGTAAAGGTTGGAAAGAAAAAAAAAAAATTCAATGTCTTCGATCTGCACAAAACCACAGACGGTCTTTCTCCCTTTCGGGGCTCAACACAGCTGCTCATCTGCCTGCATCTCATCCAGTTCCTGCAGCCTTCGTGTTCACACCACATCTCTGCATACGTTGCTCCTCTAGACTCACTCATTTTCTGTCCTTCCTACCAGCTTAGATATTAAATTATTATCCAGTGTGTACAGTATTGTGTCACTTCACATATCAAGACTGGTCAAGCTGCAAAAATTTATCAAAAAGCAAAAGATTAACTTCTAATTTCACAGGCCAATAAGTGAGAAGTCACTTTTGCTCAAAAAGACCACGGATGTCTGACAGCTTTTAGTAAAAACTGCATCAACGTGTCAAAACATGCACGACTCATTTTAGTTTAAACAAAGTAGGTTTAGAGAAACTTGCATGCAAACCCACTGATATTTTCTGAGCTAGAAACATCGACAGCAGCGCAGCGATCGTGTCGAGCTTCGTTCCGACTCCGTAATCATTAGATTTCAAGCATGATTAAAATATTTGTTATTTTGAGGTGTCTGCAATGTAGCATTTTTTTTTTTGTTTTGTTTTTGTTTTTCAGCAATTTCCAAACCTCGTTACAAAATAAGGCAAAAGTCAATTAAAAAACATTCAGTGGAAAGTCAGTGGGTACGACAAATGCTTTCTCAAACTGGATTTGAACTTTCTGTAATCATTTCGTCCCAAAAGATTTTAACAGGCCTGAACACTGTTTTCGTAATTATTATTTCGTAATTATCGGTATCCATCTTAAAAAGAAGCTTGTGCACACTGGATTAGAGAGCAGATTTAGAGGCAAACCCTGACGTTACTCAGGTTCAAACACACCCACACAAGGTCTTTAGAGATGCACAGCCATGCACGTTCTCACCCATCTGCACACTGAACAGTGCTTTCAATGGGTCTGCTCTAATCCTGCCAGCAGAGCTATGTGATACAGCTCCGGCTCGTCTTCCTCATCACATGACCTGTCGAGCCAATCACACAGCAGGGACACAAACACTTGAGCGACCTCCTGTGACACCAAAATGTGTTTCGAAGAAAAAAAAAAACAAAAAAAAAACGAGAGAGAAGCGTCCAGCTCCATTTAATTTGTGTAAATTAACAGCGATTTGAAGTGAATATTTAAGGAACCCAAAACAGAAAAAAAAAAAAAAAAAAATCCGGCTGAAAAAGTGCGCTTTGGTAAATATTTGGGTGTTACGTTACCTGGGGGACACAGAGGTCAGCTGGTCAGACGGGTGGAGAATCCTGCAGGTGGTGAAGGTGTAGGTGGAGCTGGTGTGGGACAGACATTTCCCTGGGAAATGGACTGGAGGAGGAGAACAAAATAAAATTCCGTCAGCCGTGATGAAAAATGCACCAAAAATCATACACTGTAAAACTGCATGTCGTAAAGAAAGGGGGAAAATAGATCGCAGTCACAGTTCAGACCCCAGGCGAAAGCACCAGTTTTAATTAGCCCCGCTTTTGTATTTTTCAACTGATTTCAACATCTAATGATCTTCTCAGTTGTTGAAAGCTGACCTCCTGCATTCAAGTTAAATGCAAATAAATCGAAAGCAATTAAATAAAAAACAAGAAGAAAAAAAAAAAATTCCCCCTCCGAATCAAGATTCGAAGATTCGAGTGAAGCAAGGATAGAAAATGAAGGGATGAAGAAGAAACAGATGAAAGTTGCATTCTCTAAATGAATCTCAAATGATCACAGCTACATGCAGATATTGTCAAAGACCAAACGTGCTCAGGTCAGGGTTAGTGTGTGTGCGAGCTGGTAGAGGTGACCCTCTGACAGAGCTGCTGAATTAGCTCCGAGCAGCTCCGAGCGTCGCGCTTTCACGTGACACAGAACAGCTGCGGTCGCAACACCTGATGCAGCCTTGGCGCGCGCACACAAGCCAGCGAGCAAACTGGATCCAGATACGATGATACATCTGTATCTCTGCACTGCGTCAGTCATGTTCAAACTCTCATTTTTTTTGTTTTGTTGTTACATTTTTAGAACTTTGCAGGTTTTGGTTTGAGAAACTTGCCAGGCCCTGAAGGAAGTGAGAGCAAAGCAAAGGCGGCGTATGAAAAGGAGAAACTGAGAAGGAGAAAAGAAAAAAAAAGAAAAAAAAAAAAAAAAAAAAAAAAGTACTCTGCTTGGACGGAGGCGGACGGCTGTGTGGATAAGGCGTGGCTCCTGGCTCGAGCGGAGGTTGAGTGTGATCATGCAGGAAGTGTTGCCACGTTACAGCTGCGAAACGTCCAGTGAAAGCCTTCCCTTCACTCCTTCCACCCTCCCACCCGTCTTCCTCTGCCCGTTCCTTCTATTCTCCCCGTGCTCCAGATTTAGTTTCATTGGGTTTCTCTTTTCCTGCTAAAACGCTCCCTCACCAGGCATGCGGTCCACAGTGGCGGGTTGCAGGGCCTGGAGCTCCTTGAGGTCCGTGTGCCTGCTGCGCTCCGAACAAGAGGGAACGGGTGAGGACGGGGAAGGGCGGGAAAGGGGAAGGGGCGCGCCGGCGACGACTCTGGCGACGACTCCATCTTTTCCTTCCACTGCCTCTTTCGGACCACAAATTGCTCCATTCAGTCCTTCTAGCTGGTTGCTGCCCTTGATGTTGCAGCAGGCGGAGCCGACGGCGGTAGAGCAAAGGGAACCTGTCGGAGCGGGGCTCTCTCCTGACGAGCCGGTGAACGGGTCACACGACGCCTCGTCCTCCTCCGGCTGGTCCAGCTGCCAGCTGTCCTCCTGCTCCTGCTCCCGGTCCTGCTCTAAAGTGCGAAAGCCCTTTGTGACCACGCCCGGCCGATGGTCCAGCAGAGCCCCCATGTGTGGCTGAGCCAGCTGCTGCCATGCGTGCAGGGTAGCAGAACCTGCACAAGTAAAAAAGGAAAGCTTTATGTTACCGGAAAATACGCTAAAGACACTCTAGATGTACAGCAATTCACAATAAGACCATTTCAGCTGTGCTTCTACCTGAACATATGTGACACAATGAGCTGCAGGTTTATAAACCTGTTGAGAAATCAAACACTGGGGTTTATTCCTTAGCAAAACTAACATTTAGGTCTGAAATGTGCAGTGAATGAACAGGAATGCTAACAACACAGGAAGTTAAAAACCCACCACACATCCTGAATCAGATTAGCTTGTGAGAGTTAGCTCTGTTAAGCTGCAGCACTATTTTCCACTGAACAAAATATATGACCAGCATAAAGATAATAATATCAGAAAAGATAGTCTCCATGTTTTAACTGTCTAAAAAGGGCAGACGGCAAAGTGAGCAAAATGTCTATGTTAAGTTTCAGCACTTTCGTTATTTTGGGTGCTTTTTATGTAAAATGTGGGAACATGTGAGCGTATTAACTGGGGGAAAAACAAAAGAGACAAGAATATAAGGAATGGAAGAGGAGGAAATTAGATTTTATTAGGGAAGTTGTTTACAAAGAAAACAGAAGTCAAATGGAAGAAGAAAGAATCAAATGAAGAAAAGAAAGCTCAAAAAGAGACAGAGGGAAAAGAAAAGCGGCTACAGATGAAAGAGAGAAACAAATGTGTAAATGTCACGATTCAGAAGACAGATGTCGTGCTAATAAATATTTTGCTCATGAGGACAGAAGAAACGACACAGAGAGCAGAAACAAACCTACAGGGATGGTGAAACGGTGACAATAATCTACGAACTTGTCACGTTTTGCTACGTTACGGTCACACACTTCAAGGCACTTTATCACAAAAAAAAATCCCAAAAGACACAAACAGGAGGAGCAGAGCCAAAAATGAACAAAAAATATACAT
>NW_015118431.1:7172-8423 GCF_001443285.1 Poecilia latipinna | reverse complement strand
CATTCAGAAAGATGTACTCATGTATGATACTTCTGTTTCTGAGCTTTTCTCTAGTTTCTTTTATTTTTATGGCTTTAAATCAGGGGTCCCCAAAGTGGGTCCTGGAGGGCCGACATCCTGCATGTCTCAGTTCTCTCCCTGAGGAGGTGACATGCTGAGTAACCTCCTCAGCATGTCAATGTTCTTGTAGGCCTCTAACGAGCCATCATTGGATCCAGGTGAGTTAAACCAGGGAAAGAAATAAAACATGCAGGATGCCGGCCCTGCAGGACCCACTTTGGACACCCCTGATTTAAAGAATCAATGTTGGTTTATGGTTTGGGGTAAAAAAAAAAAGTGTAATCATTACTTTATATCTGTTTCTGATTTATGAGCATTTTAATCCAATTAAATGTTCCTTTGGTTGTTTTTTTTTCTTTGCTGTTTTATTTTGTTAAACTTTCTTCCTTTTAACTTTTTGTTTCAGTCTGACTGTGTTGTACTGCTATAAATCCATGTAAATATTTGATTTGTGCTGTTAAAATAAAAAACCCTGAGGAAATTAAGTTGTTAAGTTTTTATTGGAAGAAGTTATCATTATTAAAAATTTTAACACATTCTTTGAAGAGTAGAGCCCTGCACTGTCTCTGTGAATTTAAGCTAAAATAACAAAAAATCCTGATTTCTACTGAAAATGAAACAGACTGGTTCCATGTTTTCCCTGTTTTTGTGTAAAATTTGCATAAAGTTTCCACAACTAAAAGTAAATCTGAAAAAAAAAAAAACTCAGCTGCTGTCGTGCTGCTTGTGTGTGAAATTCAGAGACCAATGAACTAAATCAATTATTCTTTCTGCATTTTTATTTTTATTTTCTTTGCTTTTATGTAGAAACAAATTTACATTTAAGACTGTGTTTGATTTCAAAGTGTTAAAATACTTTTTGCGTCCTGCAGAGCCGGGCCTTAGACAAACCCAATGTTCTCATCAGAAAGTCAAGATGAAAATAAATACCTGATAGCGTGTGAAACGTCGACGTCTTTGTTCCTCGTTCTGAGGAATCCGGTCCAGCAGGTTTTTATTGTTTAATTTGCCCCTGATGCTCAGTTACCTGTTCAGCTGAATACTGCTGGGCTGCAGCCAAGAACCTCAGAGGAGTGGCCGTCGAGTCCAAAGGTGGAAACATGAAGCAAATATAATAAAAGATCATTATCTCTGTTAGTGTTTCTCCTGAAACGAAACTTGATTTGAGACGATTTCCTTATTTATGTTAAA
>NW_015118431.1:0-2270 GCF_001443285.1 Poecilia latipinna | reverse complement strand
GATCAGAGTTTCATTTTAAGGAGGGATGAGCAGTGAAGCGGTCCAGCTGGTTCTGCAGTTCTTCCCTTTGTCTCTCTGACAGCAGCCAGTTCAGGAATTCACTGAGGAAAGCCGGTTCTGTTTTTATCACAACGTTCATTTTTCATCCATTTGGCCCAAAAATAGTTAAGCTGAAATGTTTATTAGTTATTTAATGAACTGGTGATGAGAAACACCAGCTGAGGGGTGGAACTGGACCAGGATGAAGCTGAACTGGACCAACTGGACCTTCGGTTCCTCTTCCTCCATTATGACCTGAAGCAGCTCGTCCTGTGATTGGATGAGAAGAAAACGTGTCAGATTCTCATTGGTTCCCACAGCCACCAGTGCTCCCAGTATATCTTCACTTCTTCTCCCCTCATCAGACCTGAACTCAGTGTTTACATGCTGGTTTGTTTTTGTGGGGCGACAAAGAAAGATAAATCTCTGACCTGTCCAGATGGTTGGTGCAGAACTAGACTTTTTATTTTTAATAAGGGTAAAATTATTGCCAAAATAATTTTCCTACAGTGGAAAATCATAAGAACAGTATTAGTCTTTTTATAACCGAACTTTTATAATAGATATAACCACATCTACTTATAGTAAAAGTTGACTTTTTACTGAAAAGCCAAACTTTTCTGCACAAAATTAGCTTTTATTTATTTATCCAACCTGAAAATATTAAGAGTTTTGAACGTAAACAAACCAAATCCTGACTGTACATTTTTACTCAATGGAGCCCAAAGTCATTTGAACGCTGTAAGCCTCCTTTAAAACAGAAAATGTGCAAAATAAGTTAAAAACTGAACGTGACTGTGAACAAACATCTGTTGAATGAAAGCGATCGAGTTATTTTATAAAACATATTGTGATCTTTAGCGCCCTCTGCTGGCGGGGAACAAAACACCAGGAGCAAATTCCTTTGGGTTTAAACATCATTTCCCGTCAGGCTGCTGCTCCTCTCTGCCTGTTCAGTTTTGTTGTCATTATAGTAAAAATTATCTGAACGTTTCTAAAGCTCCACAAAAGGCCAGACTCTCTTTTAAAACCGTTTTCTTCAATTGTTTCCCAGATTTCTGGAGCTTTCTGAAGATCTTAGCTTTTATTTTGGACTTCGGCTGATTTTCTTCGCCGTTTTTATTATTCAGGCTTAATTTCCCCTGTAAATTAAACTACGGGGTGGAAGAAGCTGCTAAACGTGAAGATTTTCTTTATAAATATCCTCAGTCAGAGCATAATATTCTAAAAACCAAGGAGCAATAATCTGAAACGTTGACAAGCAGAAAATAATCAGCTGGAAAAGAAATCTCAGGTTCTGCCTTTAGGGAGATTTTTAATGACGTTACTTTAAGATGTCGATCATCTCCTGATAAGATGCTAATAATTAGATAAAACTGAAACGTCGTCAGAAAAAGCTGCTCAGAGGGAAAGCGTCAGAAATGAGATCAGCTAAGTTTTTTTTCGTTTAATCTAGTTTTGTTTAATCTAGTTTTGTTTAATCTAGTTTTGTTTATTCGTTCACTGTTTTCCTGCCATTGCATAAAAATCCACTCTGTCTTATACAAACAGTAAAAACCGTAGGAACTGTTTCTCTGTGTGATTCCTCCGCTGTTATTATTTCTGCCGAACAAGCAGATGATGCCATAATTTCTGCTGTTGAAACAGAAATCACATCATTTCCAGTTTCTGATCCTCGGCAGGAGACGCGGAGCGGCCATGTGCGTCGATCCACGCTGCGCGTTTTACGCACAGAGCGCGATGCTGTGAAGCTGCTGCGTGTTTAAAAACACGAACCATAATCACTACGGCGGAGGTTCAACCGTGACGTTTTCCTCTCGTGTTCAGAAAACTTCACCTTTTGAGACGGAATTACTACGAGACAGAAATGATCAGTCATTATGCGCGTGTTTTGCGGCAAGAAGACGCAGTGGGGAACCGTGTCTGAAACTTGAAGCATCAAATATACCCGAGTTGATCCACTCTGGTTCATGATTTAAAACATTTAGACCTATCAAAACGGGACTGAGTTAATATTTTAAAATTATTTAAGATTAGTTTTGTGTTACTTTAAGTTTTCCTTTCTCTGGTAAAAGTTCTGTTTAACCTTTACTGTGTTTATTATTTTATTCTGTGTTATTTGACTCTTAAAAGCTTTTATTGAGCGGAGGGAATTCCTATCCTGACACAAAGTTGTTTAGTTGCACAGACTTCTTTCAGCTTCAGGTGCAAACCTCCGTCAGAGGGGGTTT
>NW_015118430.1:0-8425 GCF_001443285.1 Poecilia latipinna | reverse complement strand
AATTGTTTAATGTTTGGACATCGTTTTAATTCCAGTCAAACCGTTTCATAGTTTCACACCACAGACTGAAATGCTAAAACGTCTTCTTGTGGTTCTGATCTTACAAAGTTTGAATTTGTATTTTCCTCTGAGGTTATCAAATTCTTCTTTTGAGAACAATTTTTGAATATTTTCTGGTAACTGTTGATCATGTGCTTTGAATAAGAAACAAACCGTTTGAATATTCACTAAATCAGTATTTTTTTATACTCTAACATTTTTCATTTTTATAATTAAACATACAACACAAATCTAGGGGCACTGATTCATAGTTTTTTATATATTTTATTGAATTTTCTCTTTTAGGACATACATTTACAAACAATCAACATTATAAACATCTGCTTATACACATTCACTCACCATTCAAACCTGCATTTGTTTAGTGCCAAAAATATGCAAGACCCTTTAAATTAGAGCAGAGAAAAATAGAAACTGTAGACAAGACACTCATTATTAAGCTCAATTCTTGGTTATATTGTTTATTTTTATTGCTACTATGGCTGATAATTTCTCCTAATAAGCTTTAAAAGCTTCCCATCTAATACTAGCCGTGGTTTCATCTTTATTCATTTCAAAATATTTGTCCTTGATCAATCTTATTTACTTTAATTTCCAGGGACACTGCAGCATGAGCACCAATTATAATATTATACCAGCAGTTCTTCACAGGAGGCAGTAAATCCACAGCGATGAGAAAATGATCAATACGTGAATGGGATTGGTGTGAGCTTCAATAACATGAAAATTCCGTTATTTGGGTTCCTTGTTCTCCATACTTCATTTATTCTTAAAGTTAAGAAGCATTTTCCTGGTTTGTGTATGACTGGTATCGATTTGAGTAGATTTATCCAGACTTGGGTTTAGGCTTCTTCTTGATATTGGATGAATGTTGGTCAGATTTAACAACTTTTATGATCCCCAATTTTTTTAAAGCTGTAAAATCCTCTTACATGTTGAATGCTTACCAGACATAATTTGTGTTGTCAGGCATTATTCCAGGTGTTTTGCATTGTCATGTATTTTGCTGTAATTTAAAAAAAAATTCTTTTATGGTCTTTTTTCTAGATTTTGAGATCTGTGTGGTGGAAGATGAAGCACCATCCTCAGTAACAATCCCTCTTGTCCGCCCAACATCATCAGTGTCCCCAGCTTCTTCTTGCTCTTCAGATTCCACAATTATTCTGAAAAGTTCTAAGAACCGTAAGAACGAACTTGGAGAGCTTGGTCATGAGGAAGCAAAACAGGTTAGAAGCAAAGCCAAAAGTTATTTCCAGTGCTTAAATGAATATTACAAGCACGAACATTTTGGGTGTTTGGATTTAATCTCTCTCACAGAAGGTGCACACTGCCCTGGGGTCAAACCCAGAGGGTGAGGAAATCATGAGTGAATACAACAAAACTAAAACACTGTCAGATGCAACTCGTCGACAAATGGTCAACATGCTGGTTGCAGATATGATAGAATCACACAGGTAAGACTTGTTGATGACAGAAAGCAGTATTGAGTGAGCAGCATAGCAATTATTTTTGTTTTTGATAGGAGGATCCCACCCGTAAGTGTTCAAACTAGCTATGCAACCCTTTTTCCATATCTTAAAGATATGGAAAAAGGGTTAGACAAAAGCTGTAGATAATTTTAAAGGTAACAAAACAGTTTACCATGTTGGAGCAACACTTGGAGCCAAAAAACTTTCAACTTTGGGAAAAACTGAAAGATAAATATGAGCAGTAGCCTCACCTGGGCCTGTTTGGTCCCTGTCACATATTCTTAAGAAAAACATTTACAGATGATGAACTTTTACTGAAATGTATCACACTAGCAAGTGTTACAGAAAATATCTATAAGAGTTTAAAATTTTGCGACCGTTTTAGGAAAAGATGAAGTGAATTACAAACTCATAAACACTAACTAGTCGTGCTGCCATAAATAACGCAGTAAAATGGTTAAACTGTTTTCCTTCAGAGGCGTCTACCCGCTCTTACGCAGGGACATTCACACAGCCACATATGCTTTGTGTGCAGGGCCGGGATGACTCCGCTGAACGCTGTGTATCAAGAAGACAATCTGTTTGAAACCAGAGGTAGTTACAACATTCCTAGTCCATTTCAACTTCTCTGGGTATATTACTATATTTCAAATTAAAACAGTAAATGGTACACTTTGAATGTTTTCACCATCTCCACCCAACCAGCATGCACCTCAAAAAGAATCAAGCGCACTCATCCCTTTCACTTCTCAAGATCAGCAGCCAACATTGTTTGGAATATATTTATTTATTCACTGCTAACTTACAAATAAATTATTCCGTTTCTATTGGCTAATTCAAAGAGGTCAGGAGGAGTTTATGGTGAGCAGATGTTAAAGTTCCCCTGAATAAAGTCTTTGGCATCCGGTCACATATTTCATCCTGCACATCTTGAAACTTTGAGAGAAAACTAAGTGACTGTTACAGTTAGCACAAGCATTTATTTAAGCAATAAGTCACTGACATCAAAAGCTACCATCTGCTACGGGTCAGAACCTCAAACATCTGGACCCCACTTCCGGACCACCCGCTGAGCCCCTCCCCCACTGGAAGTCCTGCCCACCTGTTAAATTTGATTGACTAAAGGGTGTACTTCTAGTCTGAGGGCTTAGGAAATGAGGCCAAAAAAAGGGACCAAAAGGGCACTTGGGGGCAAGGAGCAAAAGGGGCAGGTGCCCCCCCTCTGCCGGGCCCTGCACCTCAGTGGCAATACTGTCCAGCTTACCGTTGATCTCATGTCCCAGATGGTCGAAGTTTTGTTGTAGCTTTGCATTATCCCCCTTCAAGACAGTCTTTAAATCGTCAATAGCCTTAAGCATTCCTTGCGAGTCCGTGTTCGTTCCAGTGCTCTCAGCTCCCGCACTAGCAACATTTTCGCTAGCTTGTGTAACAAGTTTAGAAAATGTGCTTTTATTTTTATGTTGAAATTTCACCAAATCCCGATTAACACTGAAGAATCCTATTTTTTTGTTATATTTTAAGGATTGTATTTTATACAATAAAATGTATAAATAAAATAGTAAGTCATAAAGAATCTCTGATTCAATCTTATCAAGAACTCCACGAGACATAATCAAGTCATCAGGGCACAAGAATCATAATTCCCACTAAGTAATAAATGTCATTGCTGAAAATTGTTAATATATGAAGCATTTTATATTGGATCTAATATACACAGGTAGTGTACACTACCTGTACTGTTGCGTTGAGAGTGTTCTATGACATCATTACTGGACTACTAGGCTGCCTGAGGAGAGGTAGGAAAGTTTCTTTGCTCTTGGTTAAGTTCATGGTTTTTTTTTTATATTTGTAAAATAATTGAAAGCACATGCAGCTGTGAATGTTTATGTTTTAATACATACATCTCTCTTGACAAGTTAAGAAAATTTTGTTGTAAATATTAGAGCTGATATTGTTATTAGTTAGTCACAGGGTTTCTCCATGTGCTTATCTGCTAGGGGAATTCCGACTCCTGTGTGTGGAAGAGCTGCATGCTAAAGGGCTTTTTGTATTTCTATTTGTGCAGGGCTCTGCCAGCAACCTGCATTAAAGATAAACCAGCAGCTCCAGTGGTCCGAGTCCCTTCTTGGTCTGAACACAACAAGGTTAACCGACTGTATAAGACTAGGTTGTTAGTAAAGAACACTTCTAGTATACACCGGTTTCACTTGGTTCGAACGCGTTAGCTTTAGTGACCGGGACACTTTTATCCTGAGTTTTGGACATCTTTATTGATTTTTGCTTTTTTATGGCTCGACACGTTTCTCCTCCCATTCATAAGTTATTTTGTAGAGACAGTGAGCATATTAACGAGTTTTGAACGGGAGTTTTTCCATATCAACTTGGGAGAGAGGCTCTGATGCAACAGTCTTCTCCATTTGGTTCCAGAAGTCCCCAAATCAGTAAGTTTTAGTAATCTATAACGGATAAATAATGGATTTGTGTGATCCAGGTAGCCAACCTTATTAACCTCTCTTACAGTTTAGTGCTTATAATGAATTTGCATAATTATTGGCCAATACCTCTGCACAGTAGCTGAGGTAGGGTAAAAAAAAATTTAAAATTCAGTCAAACACATTCAATTCATAAATGCACTACGTTGAGATCCACCAACGGTATAAACGTGGTCGTTCATATCTGGGATGTTGTGACCAACAGCTCTTGCTTCCATGTTTTAAAAGTAACTAAAGAGGAAAAAGCAGCATGTTGAGATCTAATATTTTAATGTTTCAAATCTTACAATAAAATTCCTGCTTTGGTCAGTAACCACCAAATATTGAAATTAAACTCTGCTTCACTGTTCATTTTATTGTATTATGTTTCATGTGTTTAGGTCAATTTTGCTGAGTGGGAGTTGCACAAATAATCGATTTTAATCAAAATGTTCAGGTTTTGAAACCTTTTTAAGGCGTCCTGTCATCATGTTGGGTTCATGTCTTTTTACCCACATACAGAACACGGTCAGGACAACGGGAAATCAGATAAATAAACAAAGATGTTCATCATTGGGAATTCAGAGGAAAATGGAATAATCTTACTTGATGAAACGATGAGTTTTTGCCGGGGGGAATTACTGTGGTTTTTGGGGTTGCGGTCTCTTTGCAGGGGTCCTTGAGATGATCCAGGTTCCAGTGTGAGATCCAGACAGAGTGATCTTGGAGGTAGATGGTAGAAGCTGCGGTGGAGGGTGGACAGGTATGTTCTTTGAGAGGAGAGGTGAAGAGCGATCCGACTGCCAGCCATGGATTCGGGAACCGTCAACGATTCTTCAACAGAGGCAGAGAGGGACTCGGGTAACCAGTGGGTAATAATCCACCACATCACCAGGGGAAACCAGAAAGTCAGGAACTCAGGTCACACTGTGGGTAAATCCAAGGCACCACAAGGAAACACCTGACAGAGAAGCAACAAGGAAATATTACTAGAGATATTCTCAAAGGAACTCAGAGAGGCGCAGAGTACCATAACAGGCAAACACTCAGGCATCAAAGTGCTGGCAATCCGTTCCTCATATGCTCCTAGATGATGAGATGATTAATCACAGGTGTGCTGATACCAGTCAGCAGGCTGCCCTCCAGGTAGTGCAGCCTCTAGGCACCATCTAGTGGATGACGAGGGAAGCAGCAGGCAACAAAAATCCCCCCAAAGAGCCAAATACCAAAAACCCCAGTTCCCAACACCAATGTTTTTCAACCCTGGTCCTGAAGGCACACTGTCCTACATGTTTTAGGTATTTCCCTGCTTCAACACACATGATTTCAATTGATGGCTGATTAACAAGCTTTTTCTGATCTGCAATCATTTAAATGGGGTGTGTTAAAGCAGGGGAACATCTAAAACATGCAGGGCAGTGTGCCTTGAGGGCCAGGGCTGGGAAACACTGCCCAACACCTGCAGCAGAATATCAGCTGGTTGCCTGTTGCAGGGCGCCGTTGCTCTACAACAGGGGTCTCCAAAGTGGGTCCTGGAGGGCCGGCAACCTGTGGGTTTCAGTTCTCTCTCTGGTTTTACACACCTGCATCAAATGATGACTCGTTAGACGCCTAAGCAGAACATTGACTTGCTGAGGAGGTTGTTACATCCACCAGGGAGAGAACTAAAACATGCAGGATGCCGGGCCTCCAGGACCCACTTTGGACACCCCTGCTCTAAGGAAGATCTCAAAGGAGAGCAGCAGTACATAAATACCATTGTTCCACAAATACTCCGATTTTAAAATCACAGTTTGGTGTGTTTTCAGCACACTTCATTCAATTAAAATAAATGTATGTTTTTTTACTTTGCTCAGCTGTAAACAAAGAATCTTATTGAATTTGTGAAACTAATTTAATTAAATTTGTCTATGTTCTAAAACTTGAAGTTGAAAGAACGGAGTACAGATGTGGTGGTATTGTTTTTACTGGATGAGGTCAGATAAACAGTTTTCCAGTGGTTCTCATCAGTGCTGATGATTAGACACTTTCTCTGATATTTTATATCCAACATTTTTTTTGGGACCCATCCACTTTTCAAACTATTAAACTCATTAAGGACATCACGGCCATGACTTATGATATTAATACGTTACACTTTTTACAATATTCAGCTTTTGCTCAGTTGAAATGCACTGAAAATCTCAAAAGTTTTGGAAAACTGAGCTAAACCTAGTTCTCTTTGAAAGCTAACTCCTTCAAGATCGACATGCTGTACAGAGTTTAAATGTGTTAAAGGTTTCAAACGATTCAGCGTTTTGAAGTTTGCTACAGTTCCTCAAAATTTGCAAGCTACCTTTTATGGAATTTTTTCAGGATTTTAATTTGATTTAATATAACCCAATGATGAAATTCATAAACTGCCACAATTTGTAATCTAATAATTGATGATTTTTCACAAAGTGCTGCCGTTCGTACAAATTAAATAAACATCAAAACATGGCAGCTTTTTTTTTACTTTGAACATTTTTATTGTGTATTTTTCTTTAACCAAAAAGACATCAGCAAATCAGCTCTAAATAAAAACATGACAATAACAAATAATACAATAAATGGATATAAATAAAAATTACTAATTTAAAATATTTGCTCCTCCATTTCATCAAGGTAATACAATATATTGTATGCAACAATAAATCCAGCACATGATGCCCTATTAAAAGTATAATAGCCCCATATGTGTCTGTGGTTCTCATATCCAGTCTGGTGTTGCTGTCGTCCTCAGCCTGAAGGTGGCAGCAATAAGAACAATCCATCTTGTTTCACAGCTGAGTTCGCTTAGCTGTGATGGGGAAATGTTTTGTCATGACCTCAAAACTTATTCAATATGTCTCCACCAATATTTTAAAAATGGAAATTATCAAATGATATGATAATGCTATACGATTCCACTTGTTTCATTTTTGTTGTGACTTTTGCCATCTGTGGATCATTTTCAGTTGAGCAAATGTACTTCCTATTGCATTAAATATTTATGTAAATTTGACGGTCTCCACTTGTCTGAGGAAATATCTACCAAATTCCTCTTGAAGCGTGTGGCAAATCTGTGGAGTGACATTTCAGAAATAAAGCCGTTGAGAAAAACTCTGTCAGGAAAATTATGGTGTTTCCCAAGCATTTAGACAGTTTATCCTTTTAAAATATTTTTGCAAATTTATCACATTCTTGCAACTTTTTCTTTTTCTTCAAAAGCTTCAGCAAATCTCAGCAAAACTTTCAGCTTTCAGCATTCCCAACCTTTTTGCAGGAAACACAAATTTTCTACATATTTTTTACAAGTTAATTCTGCACAAACCTTATTGTCATCTAAAAACTCTACTGGGTTAGAAGAATATAGACTGAAGGTTATGGATTCTGTTATACACATGCTGGAGTTTCATGGTTTACATTTTCATATGTTATAGATTCATTTAGTATGTAAAAATATTTTTACCTTTTCTTGTTTCCTTTAAAATCTTCAGTATAATTTTATTGTTTCCAATTTTTAATTTTCAGCTGAAACCAATTCTCTAATAATCACAACAAAATGTTCATCTAACCATAATTAACTGAAGATGATGAAGTAGCTTCATCACACTGTCAGGACCAGCTGTTACTTTTACTGACGATTGAGCAGCAGGGGGCGCTGTTGCAGAAGGATTTACCAATCATTACTTTTGTTCTTGGTAGACGGTGTCTGCGTCCAGGATGTATAACAGAAGCAAAGGAAACAAGGAGCTCCACTGATGAAACAGAGGTTTCGACTTCAGAGCTACAGGAACGTAAACACGCCGTCCATAGTTCACCGTTTAACGGGCAGCCGTCGGCAGCATGCAGCGTATCGGCTCCATAGCTCAGTGGTTAGAGCACTGGTCTTGTAAACCAGGGGTCGCGAGTTCGATCCTCGCTGGGGCCTGGCCTTCTCTATTCCTTTGTTTGTGTGGGTTTTTTTTTTCCCTTCCCTGCATCACAAAATATAAGATTAACATTTTGAACACCCAGTAGCCATTATATGTAAACAGTATTTGATTATTATTCAGGTTTCCAAAAGCTGTATACATTCTGCGCTATTTTACGGCCAATAAAAACAAAAGTATGACCCTTAAACTAAAACTCCGATCAAAAGAAGACATAACTGAAAGTGAGTATGTTGTTATAAGTATTATTTCTTTTATAAAATTATTTTCTTTGGATCCAAGCAGTATCCTTATAAATAACCTATGTTGCTACACAAATACAAAATTTGCCTCGCAAATTGTAGATTGGTTTCTAACAAAAAGAAACCAATTAAATAGTTTCATTCAGTCACTTCTGCTTCCTACCACTAGATGTCAACATTGCATTTGTTGAATCTGAATGTAGGCTTGCGGTCTCAGGTTCAAACTGAAATAAACCCTTGTGGGCCTG
>NW_015118429.1:6424-8426 GCF_001443285.1 Poecilia latipinna | reverse complement strand
ATAAATCCGGGATACAAAACATTTTCATCATGTTTTATAAAATAAAAATCATTCTTTTATTTTGAGCTGTTTTAGGGACACTGTCACTTTAAATCACATTATGCTGCTGCTGGCCACACCCACATCTCAAAGGTTACAGTCTAGACATAAAAATGGCGGCAAACAGAAGCGTATTGGCACAAAGCTGCATCCAGTGGCGCCTCGTCAGCCAATAAGGAAGCAGCAGAACTTTCTGAACGGCCACTCAACAAGCCGCCCCTTTAAACAGTTAAAGGGGCGGTGTTATGTAAATGTTGTTCCCTCATCTAAAACACACGTCGCAAATTGTTTTGATTCTTTCATGAACGTCAGAGAAACTCCTTTAATCTCCATGGCAACCACTGCCTAAACTCAGAGTTGCAGCCTCCTTCCCCACTCAGCTCCTCCAGACTAGCGGCAGCAGCAATTAGCAAACACCTGGAGCAGCGGTGTCAAACTCCAGTCCTCAGTCCTGCAGGTTTCAGATGTGAGACAGGTACAAAACACTGGAATGAAACGGCTTCATTCCCTCCTCCTGGTGTAGATCAGCTCTCCAGAGCCTTAACGATGTAGTTATTCTATTCAGGTGGTGCAGCAGAGGCTCATCTAAAGGTTACAGGACAGCGGGCCGGCAGGACGGGAGTTTGACACCTGTGACCTGGAGGAACTGATCGCCTGCTGAGCTCATCATATGAACTACGTTCAGTTAAATCCAGAGTCAAATGTCAGAACCTTTTTAAAGCCACCTTGAATAAAAGTTCAGACTGTAGAAACTATAAATATCAGGGATGAATTTACTGCATTAGAGTGAAGATTTTCAAAACCTGACATTTCTGCTTGAGGCTCCTGGCAGCAGCTTTGTGTTTCTCTACAGCATTAACCCCCGCAGCGCCGAACTTCAACGCTTTGCTGCACCTGGCATCGTTTGGGTCGGCAGCAGAAATTATTCTGTCATGAAAATGAGCAGCGTCCACTAAACTGGCCAATAGATCTGCACTTAGTCATGATGGATGCCAAAAATTTAGCTAGCTAGCTAGCAAGGCTATACTTGCAGCTAGTTAGCAGGAGCCTCAATCGAAATTATCAAATATTATAATTCAGTACATTTATGTCTGTGTTTACATGATGAATCAAACAAGCAATGGAAATATTTTACCAAACTGTCACAATTAGAATTGATGCCAATCTGAACTGTGGAGGAAGGAAAGTGTTAATCATCTTTTTAAGAAGCAACAATATGAAACATCCTCCTAAAATAGAAATATTTTTCCAACACGGCGCGTCCAGACATGAATGAAGAACACCATGAAAATGCTCAGGCAATACTGGATCAAAGAGTGACCTGCTGAAAGGAGATTCTAGGCACCTCGAAGAACAACAGGGGCATAGCAACGGATAGCAGTGCTAATGTTAGCACAACAACGGATAGCGGTGCTAATGTTAGCACAACAACGGCTAGCGGTGCTAACATTAGCAAAAGGACAGATAGCAGTGCTAACATTATCAAAGCACTCAGACTAGTGGACAGTCCTGCTTCAGGCATCGTCTTCATGTCACCACCAGTCAGTTTCCTTCACTTAATCCATAACAATGTTAGCTAATAGATGTTACAGTTGGCAAAAGTAACAGTAAATTAGAAAACTGAAGAGTTAATTTCTTGCAGTAACTATTCGCTAAGGCTGTGTTCACACTGCAGCCTGAAGTGACCCAATTCAGGATTTTTTTTGACGTAAAGCGACCTGTAAACGATCTTTTCTAGACAGTCTGAACAGCACAGGTCGGATTCTTTTCGAATACGACCCATATTAATACGTATCCGATTCAAATGCGACCTAACATCCAGGTCGCATTCATCAGAACTGAACGTTACTGATACTCAACAAATCTCACTATTCTGCGTCCTGCTATGCACAAGCGGGAAGAAAAACAACAACCATGACGGATTATATGAGGATTAAGTTGTTAATATGCTGCTCCAGTTGGA
>NW_015118429.1:0-888 GCF_001443285.1 Poecilia latipinna | reverse complement strand
ATCTCACATCCTTCAAATTAAACGATTTAGTTTGAGATGATTTATCAATTTGTGAGAGCTTTAGATATTGCACTACTTTGTAACAATTATTTAAAAAAATATGAATTATACAATCTGTGGTTGGGCCAACGCCCTTAAAGGGACATACTCTGGATCAGGTGTTTTCACATGGGCTTTGTTTGAATACCATTGAAATCCTTCAGCCATGTATCTCTGATCATTTGCCATCCTCATTTTCAATTAATATTTATTTTCCTGTGGATACAAATACAAAACCCTCCATTTCTTGTATTGTAAATTAAAACTAAAGCTGCCACCTGAGGAGTTTTGGGCAAAACAGATTTACAGACAAATGTTATATTACAAAATGTATATATATTTGTAGTTTTGGATGCTCTTTCATCTTGTTTTGTAAAGATTAGTTGTTAAATAGAAGTTGACAATATATTCATGATTAATCATTTCAACTCTAATTTCTATATTTCCATCAATAGTTTGATGGAGAACAATCTCCACTGATCTTCTACATATTAACATTTACCTGTATTAAATTCCCTATCAAGACTAAAGTACATTTAAACCTTTAGTGATCTATTCTTCTATACAAACATATTTCTTCTTCCATTCCTTCAATCATCTTTCCTTCAAGTTTTTGATGTGGAAAACATCCTAACAGGAGAAACAAGGTCAAACCCCATTTCCACAAATGAAAAGAAACGGAGGTGTTTGAGGAATATTCAGGGTTTTTCTAGCAGTAAAATTCAAGAACTTTTCAAGCATTTTTAACTCTTTCATGTGTGGCGACACTAAGGTAGGAATCTGCTACTCTGCTCCTCACAGCAGGGTAACCAGAAGTTGTCAACGCCACCTTGGGAATTGCACCCAAGG
>NW_015118428.1:0-8434 GCF_001443285.1 Poecilia latipinna | reverse complement strand
AAAAAAAAAAAAAAAAAAAAAAAACAGGGGCCATTGCAGCTTGAGGGGTCTAAACATGCATGCTAAGCTAATTCACTGCTTTTAGCTAACTTTAGTACACATGCAGAGTGCCTGGCAAAACCCAGCTACGAGCGGCCATGTTGCTTATTTGGATTTTGTGAATCGGTACATCGAACGGCATAAAAGTGGAGGGGAAATCTGAACAGTGTGGTGTGCATTTGTATTCTGCCAGCTTGAGTCAGCACTTTGTAGAAGCAGCTTTCACTAAATTCACAGCCATTTGAGATGCCTCTCTGCTCGCTCTTTAGAAAAGGGTCAACATTTTTTGCCCTTTCTTAGACGGATTGGATGGGGGGGAGTCATGTGAAGAGTAAATTTCAAGTCTTGCCACAGACTTTGTTCTGGACTTTGACTAGACTGTTCAAACACACAGATAAGCTAAACCACTGCAGTGTGTAGCTCTGGTTCTATGTTTGGTGTCTGCTCAGGTGGAGGATGAAACCGTACAGGACTCAACCTTTTGGAGCCTCTATCTTCTTTTCTTCCAGAATTTTCTTGTAGTTACATCATCCAGCTCCTCCAGAGTTTCTGTGCCTTTCTCAGCTGCAGCCTGGTGTTTCAGATGAATGGCTGTGCCTTGGTTGGTTTGTATGACACAATCTTTTTTTACTATGTTGAATGATGAATTGTAAGACAGCATTGGATATTGTTTTATAGTCTTAACTCCACTTTGAACTTCTCCACAACCCGATGTGTCTGGTGCATTCTCTGGTGTTTATGACACCGTTTTCGCTCTAATGCTCTCCAACAAGCCTAAAAATAAAAGCAGCTGTATTTACATGTATTAAATTACACTCTATTTCCTAACTGTCATCCTAAGGGAGTTCTTTTCACTGGATTGTACATAGCCGTGCCAGAGAGAACAGGAATAAATTCATATGCACGCCACACTTTTGAGATTTTTTCTGTAAAACAATTTGAAAACAATGTCTCATTTACTTTTTACATCAAACTGCTTATTCTAGGTATTTCCAAACTAAATACAACGAAGCTTATGGTTTTATGGTGACAAAATGTGGAAACATTTAAGCTCTATGAGCACTTTTGCAAAGTACGTTTATGATCTCTAGCTTATGTTATTTTCCATCAATATTTGATGCAGCTTGTTAAGGTAGAATCAGAACAATTAAGAAAATACTCAAGAGTCCGTAATTTACAAACTGCTGCAATAGTAAATGTCACTTTCAAGATTTAATTTTTCTACATTTCACATATATACTCTTGTTTTACTATTCTGATTTCATCCCTGCAGCCAGCTGAGCCGGAGTTGGTTGCTTTCATAATAATGAAGCCATATTTGATCATAAAACATTTAGTTTTAAAAGGAAATATTTTCTCAGAGATGTTAAAGAAAATATTGAACAAAAGGACTATTTCCTCCCGTACGCAAACACAAAGTGCTGACTAACTAGAGTGAATTAAACCCTTTAACTCCGCTGTAGAGAGAGAAAGAGAGAGAGAGAGAGAGAGAAAGCTTTTTGTGTCTTTTATTATGTGGGAGTTAAGTTTGCATGTGAGCTCTTAAGCAGCCTAAGATGCATTTATCCACATAATGAACTTTGGATTCTTGCTAACTTAATCCCAGTAATGCCTGCGAGAGTCAATTAGTGGGAACCAGATTCAGTGCAGTATTTATCTGAACGAGCAGACCTGGCAACCACACGCGCACCAGAACACACGCACCTTATTGACCATCTTCATCTTATCTTTCAGCTAATGGGACCATGGGGCCCATCATCAACTGTGCTCTGAAAATACAGTGTTAGTTTTTTTTTTTTTTTTTTTTCCAGGGGGGCCTGGGGGGGGTTTTGAAATTGAGTAGCTGTTGATTTGCACCGCTAACAAGTCTTTTAAGAAGCTGATTTTATTCCGCCCTGATTGTTTCAGTTTATTATCGTGTAAGTGCGTTAACCCGGATTCTCCTCAATCAGAGCACGTTAGGATATTATCAGCCCGGCTCACAGGTGACAGCGTATTACGAGACCTGTAACAGATACCTCTGGGATCTTCATCTCCCCTGTGACGGGGTCTACGATCTGGAGCATGAGCTTGAATAGAGAATAATAGATGACAGGATGTGATAGGACGGGGGGGCCGTTAGCAGACATGGTCATGGTCTACATTGCCCTTCTTCAATCTCCAGGGATGGGAACAGAGGTGTGTGTGTGTGTGGGAGCGTCTTTGAGCACGCATGAATACGAGTGTGTCCGACATGGACGGGCTTAACTTTTGCAGCTGCGCCAGTGGTGGCCATGCAGGCAGCAAAAGTGCAAGTTACAAAGGTCTCTATCTGCCTGAGACCTCATTTCTTATTCAGACCCACAGGGACGGGCGGCCGAGGTGGGGGGGAAGGGGACAGAGGGGGAGCAGGGGGGATAACTGAGAGGCTGATGGAGACTAGGTGACAGGTTGGAAAGGGCCATCAATAGATCCATCAGACGGGTAATTTGGAGCACGCTTAACATACATCAGTGGAGTCGCAGGAGCTGGTATCTGTCTTGTCGTGGAATCACAGTAAATAACAGTTAAAGATGGTGTCAGGCCTGACCTGACTGACCCCCACTTCCCCCTACACACACACATACACCCTGAGCACACACACTTCTCCCACAGCACCAGCACAGAGTAGCAGAGCTGCTCCACACTGATGGGAAGGCATTAACACATTGATTAACACAACATTCACATGCGTTCTTCGACAAACACGGGGACTCGGTTTACAAAAGCATCCGTCTTGTCATTCGAGATCAAATTAATATTTTATTGCTGGAGCGTCATAAAGGAGGAAATGACTGAGCCGTAAGAGAAACTTTTAGGTTTGGAAAATATTTATCGTTGTGCCTTACAAAAGCTTCATAAACTTTTACCTTTTTCCACATAGTACAACTCAAAAATTACACATTATCAACTGTTTTATTGGGATTGTACATGATAGATCAACAAAGGTAGCACATAGTTTTTTAAAGGAAAAAGACTAATGGTTCTCAATATTTTTTATCAACAAAATGTGAAAAACTGTTGACTTAGGAAGCCAGTAAAACAGTAATAGAGTTCTCTTCAGAGTGATTTAGTCTAATAAATGCAGCTGTTCTGCAAAGACTTTAGATGATTGTTAGAGAACAACAGTAAAACCAAAATCTTAATTTTGTGTGTGTTGTTGGGTCTTGTTGGTATATTGTGGAGCACTTTGAGATTTCTGCATCTTGAGAGGTGTTTTATAAAAAAAACTAATTTACTTACTTCTGAAGACCAAGGAGCGTGTAGAACAGATCAATTTTAAAGTCAAATGTATTTATATCCTAGCAGTTTTAGGGCATAAATACATTTTCCAAGCCTTGAACGCCTCATAGAGACCTCTTCAATCTCTCATATGAGAACAGAAAATATGTGCCACAAATTCAGATCTAACACACGTTTGTCCATGAGGAAGATGTTCAGATGTGACCAAAAATAACTTTCAGTCCTTCAAAACTGTGCATGTAGTAGAAAACTACCACTGTACATCATGTGGAGTGATGAACAGTGTACAGTGTACAGTGTGAGATGGACGGACCTAAACACAGGGATGTCCTGAAAGGAAACCTGGAGATGAACAGGGTAATTTTTTTTATGAACGCCTGACACAAAAATGGCCGAAGGCAACACCACAGAAAGTGCAGTAGTAGGTATATACTCCCATAGATTGTTGCAAAAAACACAGAACAATACAAAATGGTGCCATGTTTGTTATTTCTGAGAATGAGGTGCATGCTGGTTACGGAAAGAGATGGGGCTACAATATCTTCATTAAAAAAAAAAAAAAGAAAAGAAGACATGACGTGCATGTACACACTCAAATATGAAGCCAATGTTTTGACGTTTCCACTGGTGCCAGTTTTCAAAGATGATTGTTTCCGGTCTCCCAAAGTGCCGGATCCATGTGGACGCACAGCCTAAATGACGAAACACCTTTACAGATACGTCTAACATTGTCTCCATCTGGTCTGGGCACTTAAAAGTTTCAGTTGTGGCCCTTAAACATACACAGAAATGTTAGACAGGCTCAGTCAAAGTCCAGACTTGGCAGGATTAAAAATGGTTGGTCATATTAAATCTGACTGAGTCTGGGCTTTTGAATAGGGGGGAAAAAATCATAAATGTTAGTTCTTAAATATGCAGGTAAAAAAAACACCCAAGAAGACCTGCAGCTTACTTGCAGTGAAAGGATTGTACAAAGTATTGCAGTACCAAAAATTGACTTTGGGGGAGTAATACTGATGCACCCACACTTTTCAGGTATACTTGTGGTTGTGATGTGGTAAAATGTGAAAGTTCAAAAGAAGGTAAGGACTACGGTATATACATATTTGAAGCAAACTAGGGGGAGATTCTGAAGATTAACTTTGGGTTAATCTCTATAGGCATTTAGGTGTAATTTCTTCAAAATACATAGAGCCATCTTAGTCACGTAACAGAAAAAAAAAAAACAAAAACAAAAAAAACAAACGACTGAACTGATAAACACCTCGGAGCATTTTTCATTGACAGTCAGAAAACAAATGCTGCGGGTGCTTTGAAGGCGGTGTAGCACCACGGGGCAGGCAGATGAGCCTCATTCCCCGCGGAGGGCGCGTCTCGCCGAGTGTAAAGGTTAGTGTATGTCTGTAAGAGCGTTCCTACAGCAGAACGTAGGACTATAAAGGTGAATCACCTTAGGCTAACTGTTGTTCCTGCCACTCACATTCACTACTAACCCATCCAACGCACCGCCATCCACACTTAAAGGTGTCAACCCACATTTTTGAGAAATCAGCTGGATAACAAAGAGGCATTTCATGCCATTAAGAGGTTGTTTATTCAGTTTCATTCACAGGTATTGCAATATTTAAAAAAAAAAATCATACTTAACAATTAAGACATTTCCAGATACATGAGCAGATTTATTTTAGTAAGCACAAGTTTAAGACTAAGACAAACTATAAAAAAATGACTGAACTTTTATAGAAAAGCAGTTAGAAGAATCAAGTCCGAAAATAAGAGTTTGAAACTTAAATTAAATTCATTAATTGATAGTTTTTACAAATAATTTTAAAAAGGAAATTAAGTAATATACCTTACAAGCTGGGTCTGTTGTTCAGAGAGGTATTGAATACTTGACATGAAGGTTTCACGTCACACTAGACTGATTACCAGAGCAAGATTTAAAAATATATTTTTAGAACAGATCAAACTTTTCCATCAGGCTGTTTTTATACTTTAATGTCCTTTTCTTGAGATGCCAGAAAAAGTACCAAAGTGTCCAGTGTTTTTTTTCTTACAGAGTAACAAGACACTGACCTCCCCCCACACCTTTTGCTGCACACTGCCTGTTAGCAGGATAGAAAAAAAAGATACTTTTCGTTTGTTTGCCTCTCTTCAAATTTATATCAACTTCCTGTACTTAACTGATAGTTTTTATTTTGTTAGTGTCTAAGCTTCAATTGTCCCTGAAAGCTTTTCCGTAAGGATACTCAGCCTGTCAAGTACTTCCCACAAAAAGACCTATTTCCATTAATGTAATTGGTGTGTATGTAAGATACATCCTTAACAAAACTGAATCTATTTCAGTATGCACAGTTTCACATTGGGCAGCGACTGTTACAATATAATTCAACAGATTACGGTGTCAGAAATTGGAAATTCGGTTGTTTTTTTTATGCGAGTAATGTAATAATTTAAATAGTACTTTGTGCTCTGGTGATAATGTGATCAGTTGGACTCTATTTTGTTGATATTTTCACTGTAGATCCTGTACAGTTGATTAACCGTGATATCTGTTGTCAGAGGTATGTGTTAAACATTTTGAAATATTTCACTGTTTGGATCCAGATACAAATTTTGAAGTTGGATTGTATGTATACGGAAAAATGCAACACTAAGAATAAGGAACGTGTTAATTCTTGAAACATTAAATCATAAAATAATTAGTTTTTATTAGTTTTAAGTCAGTAGGAGATAACAGGAAATAAATGTGGGTCATTTTTGAATAGAAAGTTATTGATTTGAAGTGCTCATATGAACATAATCATGATGTGTGAGTACAAGCATCCCTCATAAAATAAATAAAGCATCTGGGAAAACAGGAATAAGCAACACTGTGCAACTAAAACCGTCTATGCTGCCTTTCCTCTACCGGCATTTTAAAAACTGCAAAAAACCAGAACTGATAAGATTGCAGGCAAAACAATTTTTCGTACATGCCATGTCGCTGAACACCCACTCCAAAGAGCAAACGAGGTGTCTGTACTTTTGAACTCGCTCCACTCCTCTTAGCCCTACTTTAATTAAACCCTATTAGCGAGTCAGGGCTCCCTGTACACTAATACTGTTACTCTGATACAATTTGGCCTCTGCTTTTAGCTTTAAGTGCGCGCAGTCACCTTAATCAAAATTGTCAGCTAAAATGAAACTACGGCTCGAGTAATTAAATTTAATTGGATCGTGTCACTTCTCATGTTGCCGGTGTTTTGATCCTTGTTGAGTGTTTTGCTGCCTCCACTCCATACTGGGCTTTATTACACCCTGGCCCCTTTCGACCTTGCCAGAACCGAAAACGTGAGACCAACGGTCCACAGCAGACGGCGCTGCGTTCGAGTGCAGAGATACATTAACGGTTCGGCATCATTTGGGCATAATTTTTATTTCTTTCTTTTTTTCTTTTTTTTTAGCACAATATCCTGAAGTGCTTGTTGTGTTGAGGATCACAGTTGAGGAGGTGAAAACGGATGAATTAAAGCTGCTTTCACGATGCAAGAAAAACAGCTGTTTCATGTTAACAGAGGTATTTTTTGCTGGTAGGGAGTTCAAAATACAAGAACGCACTGCCTGCTAAACTTCTCTGTGCTTTTTTTCTCTTTGTGGGAGGTTAAACATGTCTGTTAAGCAAGTTTGCATTAAACAATCTAATATATCTTTGAAGAATAGTTCTTAATGTTTATGACTTTTCTGTTATTTTTCTTTTAATGTCAAGGCAACTTTTTTTGAAATTCAGACAACTTTTGTTGGGAAATCCCATTTCACTCAGCTCCCCACGAATGTCACTTATTTGACGGCGGCGGGGATGAAAATCTCCTCCATCGTCTGTATAAAGTGCGCTTGAATGCAGAAGGAGCTCACAGAGAGCCAAAGGTGGAATAGCTTTCACCGAGCGTTGGCTTCGCAGGCAGGTATTTGTGTTGCCAGAGGAATGAAAACCCTAAACGGAGTGGTCAGGATGGGCCTGGCAGCGCTGGAGTGACCTCTTCACCTCCACACCGGGAGACAATATGGAGGGTGGAGGGGAATTGAACATGCAGCCATTCCACCTGAGGCAGGAGCAGCAAAATCTTTATTCACTGAGAGCCGCTTGCTGTTAAAGCACATTGCCTTTCAATCCATTAGAGCTCACCGTCTCCTTCCCCTTCATCACGCGGCGCAGGCTCCTAATTTGACAATGACAAAGAGCCACTTGCAGATTTTAAATTTCATAATTTTAATCTGTCAAGTCTGACATTTAATTAGTGGCTCCCTAACCTGTGTCTGCCTCGCTCTCTGAAGGGCACCGTTTGTTCAGAGTGCCGCCGCGCAATCTCTCGGCAGACACGAAGAGCGAGTGGATTAATATATATGTACATTACCAGCTGCCGCAAAAGACAATACAAAGAGGGGGAGGCCATTAGGGCCTAATACAGACAGATGAGGTTAATAATATTTGGGAAGTGTTTCTCTATTAAGCAGTGCACTGATTAAGACCCTGAGTGGGGGATCCCCCTCCTTCATGAGGCGCTGATTGGGAGCCGAGGCCGCCTTTTGTTCCCGCTCCCGAGAAAGAGCGGACGGGAACAATGTGGGCCGACTACGTGTTCCAGATGACAAAGAGGGCCGGCTTAATGAGAATCTTTACAGATCTGGATGACGGTTTATAGGATTCCAGCACCCAAAGACGACTTCGTTTCAGCCCAACAAGCAAACGGACGGAGATGGGAATCTTTCAGCTCTCCGTCCGAGGGAAGAGCTCAATGATTGCGATTTTTTTTTTTTTCACCCACAGTAAGATGATATTAACAAGCTGACCTCATTAATTTATTTCTATCATTGTGCACCGTGAAGTGTGCCGCCCGTTGTTTGAAAATTTGCATTTTCAATTCTTCGACTTGCAAAAAGAAAGTTTTGAAAGTTGCAGCGAATCTAGCCTTTTAATTTCTGTCTTGATAAAATATCTGTTAGTAACAATAACTCTTTTTTTTTTCTCCACTGATATTTCCCCAGATTTTGTTAAATACGACACGTCCGTTACTCTAACGCCACAAGCACAAACTTCAATATATGATTTTCTGATTTCATGTGATGACCAAAAAAAAAAAAAAAAAAAAAAAAA
>NW_015118427.1:7050-8440 GCF_001443285.1 Poecilia latipinna | reverse complement strand
TTGTTGGGTCATTAATTCGAGCATGTTTTGTTGATTTATTTGTTGTCGTTCTTCAATAAAGTTACGAACGTTTTAAGCCAGTCAGAGGAGGACGTGCTGGTCTCAGCGTCCTGGTGGCGTTCAGTTTGTCACTTAATGCCGAGATCCACTCAAAACAATCTGAGATCGACATTTGCACCGCTGCTCTAGCAAAGCACGAACAGTTCACAAACAATATGAAATGGGGAAAAAAGTTATTTAACTGATTAAGTCATGTTTTAGATTCTTCTTGAAAAACTAGTCAGTCACAGCTAATTAGTGGGTGAACTCACGACTGCACAGTGAACCCAGTGATTTTTTTTTTACAGCTGACAGCAGCTCCTCTCTCATGCAGGTACTGCTAGATCTTTTAGGTGTACGCAGTACCCTACCATATCCCCCTTCTTTCACCCCTGGATACTATCTCATTATAATGAAATAATATCATTATTTTGAGATCTCATTATTTTAATGATATAGTATCACTATCTCTTTATAATGAGATAGTGATACTATGTCATAATGAGCTAGTATCTCATTATAATGAGATGCTATCTCATTGTAATGAGATAATATCTCATTATTTTAATGATATAGTATCACTATCTCATTATTTTTTAGATACTATCTCATTATTTTGAGATATTATCTATCAGTGATAGTATCACTGTCTCATTAAAATAACGACATAGTATCACTATCTCATTATTTTAATGAGATACTATCTCATTATGAAGTATCTCATTATTTTAATGAGATAGTATCACTATTTCTTTATAATGAGATAATATCTCATTATTTTGAGATCTCATTATTTTAATGATATAGTATCACTATCTCATTATAATGAGATATGTCATTATTTTGAGATCTCATTATTTTAATGAGACTGATACTATCTCATGATAATGAGATGCTATCTCATTATTTTGAGATATTATCTCATTTTTGAGATAATATCTCATTATGAGATAGTATCACTATCTCATTATAATGATATGCTATCTCATTATAATGAGATATTATCTCTTTGCAATAAGACACTATCTCATTATTTAATGCGATACTATATCATTATAATGACATAGTGATACTAATTATAATGTGATAGTATCTCATAGTACAATGAGATACTATCTCATTATAATGAGATAATTTATTTTATTTGTTACAGAGTGGCGATAATGGGCTTCCAGACTTTGTTGACATCTTTCTGTAAAACTTTAGGATCAATTAAATTAAGAAATTTAATACTAATCAAAATGACAGAGCAATAAAATATTACCACATAAAGCTACACCTGCTGGTGTAAAATGCTGGTTTTCAGGCTTCCCTTTGTTTGGGGGAGTTGGCTTCAGTTTTAATTTTGGCT
>NW_015118427.1:0-1568 GCF_001443285.1 Poecilia latipinna | reverse complement strand
TCTTAAAAATTTTAGGAAAAATTTTGTGTATTAATTTTTTTTGGGAAAATAAAGTAAAAAAAAAAAAAAAAAAAAAAACCTGTCCAACTAGCCATTCAAAGAGGCCGTTGTGACTCGATATTGAATTTTCATAACCTTTGTGACACTTTCATTTTTTTTTATTTTATTTTAAATGTTGTCAAAGAGCAGTGGAGTTTTGAGAATATGCATCTTCACATCGGCTGCTGTGGCCTTGGTGACAACAGAGGATCTGCATCCTTCACATCCCAGAGGACCATCTTCTCTTTCCAGAGGATGACGACGCAGACCTGCAGGAGGGTGTTGGGTTCCCAGCATGTGAAAGGTCCGACCTCGAGGAGGGGGTGTCGAGAAAAGTCGAGCTCATCCCACTTCCCCATGCTGGAGATTTTAGTTTAATAATAACAATAAATAAAGTATCTATAAAACTGATTACACAGGTGACATCAAGACCCAACAGTAGAGTCAGATGGTAATAATCTCTTGTTCTTTTCTCGCCAAACGTTCTTTTAATGACCTGGTTTGTTTTTTTTCCAAAGCTAATGCGCTTGAAGATAAGTCAACCCTTGCTTTAAACTCTTGTTTTGTTCTATCTATAGCTTCCTCCAGTGGGGTTTTCGGAAGCTTCTTCTCCAGAATTTTGTTTTCCTTCTCTGCTTCTTTCAGGTGCTTTTCTAGAGCGCTTGTCTTGGCCTCAAGAAGTCTGTACCTGTCTTTTTCCTTCAAAATCTCCTGATTCTTTATGCCGATTTCATCAATCTTTCGGGACACCTCGAACTCGAGTTTCTTCACTTCATTTTGGTGTTTTTCAGCCTTCACTTTGTATGCATTGATTTCGGACATCATTTGCCACTTTTCTGCCTCAACTTTCTCAACCTGCTGTTTTGAGTCCCTCTCAAGGGTTTTTAAAGAGGATTGAAGCTCTTTGACCTTAGTTTGGTACTGATTGACCTCATTCAACAACTGAGTCCTGTGGGAACTTCGGTTCTCTACCTCGTTTTTTAACTTTGGGATTTTCTGACTTTCCAGGTATTTGTTCAGCTTAAGAGACCAGTTTAGCTCTCTGGTGAGTGACTCGATTTTCTCATTTAAAAGCTCAATTTGATCATGAGCTTTTTTCAAATCATCCTGCAGTACGGTCTCCTTAATCAGTATTGCAGATTTTTCTTTGAGCCTTTGTAAAAAATCCACAACCAAGACAGCCAATTCCTCCCTAGTCATTTGACTAATTTGGGACAGTGTTAATGAATCGGCGTTCATTTTGATTATTCACCTGATGTATCAAAAAAGCTATGAAACAATGCAAAGTTAAATCCAATATGGAAAAACCAACTTCTGTGCTGCTACTTCAAATTTGATTCAGATGCAGGACATTCAAGGCATCTGTTTCTTATGACATCACAACACTTTGACATCATCAAATTGCATCAGTGGAATAATGTAATGTATGCTATGTTGCTAGGCAACAGCAAAGCCAGCTCACTTTCCAATCTGGCTGTTTCTACTTTATTGTACAAACAGCCAAATCTTATAAGTACATATACTTTTTA
>NW_015118426.1:8058-8446 GCF_001443285.1 Poecilia latipinna | reverse complement strand
TGGAAAATAAAGGACATAAAAATAACTTTAATCTGATTACTGGATTTGAAATACGAACTCGTTAGATTATTCGTTACCGGAAAAAGTGGTCCGATTAGAGGAAGGCATTACAAAGCAGCGGCGGCACCGGACATCTCTGCTTATAACAAACAAACCCCTATTTTATGGGATGAGTGGCAACTCCAGTCTATAATTTAAGAATCTGATCAAGATTAGAGCCTAAAACGTTATAGTTCAAAAACAGTAAAAAGTTCTGGTTAAGGAACAGTTATGTCACGTAGTTAGCTAGCTAACAAAATTCACTAATGCTAAGCTAACAATTACGCAAAACAAAAATACCTACCTTCATAGTCAAACAGGTATTGTTCGGTGAAGAATTTGTAGCCTT
>NW_015118426.1:0-2230 GCF_001443285.1 Poecilia latipinna | reverse complement strand
ACCACAGACCCACTGTGTCACAATGTGGGGTGGGTGAGGGTGGGCTGTGGCTGTGGTGAGACAAACGGTTGCTGGAGAGAGCCTGACAGATGCCCTTTTCACCAGCAAGCGCAGGCTGTCTGCCACGGGTCAAAGTGTGGGTCAAAGGTCCCCATGCCTGCTGTATGTATGGGTGGGCCAGAAACCATCGTCAAATATTAACAGAAGGAAGGCTCAACATGCTAATCAGCAGTCTGATGTGAATCTTTAGATTAGTACGGGTTTATGCAAATATTTTGTAAAACCTGAAGAAGTCTTGAAGATGCTCTCAACAAAACCTTTAAAATCTGCTATGATGAAACACCACAATGCATATGAATCAAATTTAGTTAATATAATATTAATGTGCTAAAGTTTCATCTTCAGTTCAGTTTGGAGGGTCCTAAGGTCAGCTGGTGTGATGTCAGATGAATGTTAGACAGAATAGATCTACACTTCAGTAAACCAAGCTTTTATAAACCTAGTTTGTTTTAACCTCACGTCTGTCATCTACATGCATTTCAAAACTATTCATATCACTTAAACTTTTCCAATTTTTCATTACATTACATCTGATTATTTACATAGCACCAGTTCATCCTGAATCCCTTAATAAAAAAATCATTTTTGTCACATACATGTACATTCCAATTGATCTTTATCAAACCAAATTTATTATGCAAATTATTTTAAAATGTTTGTATCTAAGAAACAGATTGCATCAAGTCATTGACTTGGAACATTCACAATCGTGTAGCGTCAATCACTTGTGTTGTAGACTTTACAGCAGACCCTCATAATGACAATGCATATATTGATGGTGAAGAAGAAAACCTCCCCTTTCTCCACCAGAACCAGGCTCAGTACAGTCGGTCGGTCAGTCGGTCGTTCGTGACCATCTGCCATGACCAACTGGGGGTTTGAGAAGACAGAGCAGAATGCAGCAGAAGAACTGATGTAGGATTATGCTGCTTGTTTTTAATTTTCAACATCCTGCGACACAAAGTCCAGCCCACGCCTCACTGACACAAGTGAAACCCTGGAGTGTCTGAGAGCACAAGTCTCTAAACCAGGGAGATGGACTTGTATGATGTGAACCAATCTGTAAGAAGGTGGTAAAGGTGTGTCTGCTATGAAACCAACCTAAGTGGGGTTCCAGAAACACAAACGTATAACATTCAGGTATGTTGAAGACATAAAATCTGAAGGAAAAAATGCTAATACCAAAAGACTAATCTTCTTAAGGGACAAAAAATATGATATATTCTGTGTGATCTAATTATGACTTTCCCAGCTAATAAGAATCAAAGGTTCCTACGAGATAACAAAGGAAATGAATGTGGGTCATTTTCGACCAACCTATGGCAGCATGGGCTGGTTACCAAACTATAAGTTTTAAACTGAACAAAAGGTAAGTTAACGGTTTGATTACAATGATGTAAATAATATTTATAGGAACAGCTGGAATGTGAAAGACATTGCAAGGAAGTTCCTTGTCTGGGTCAGCGTTGACCCACTTATGCTTCTAAGGGTTGATCAAGCGGCAGCATAACAGCAGCACTACCCTATTCAAAGATCTGCGTGAAATATAACCGATTTGTACAAGAAGGGAGCGATGTTCCACCCTGAGGCCTCCTCCAACAGGAAACGGAGATGCTTCACATGTGTGTGTATGATGCACCAGAATGAGTTAGGATGAAGTACTGGCAGACTATGCCTGCACTCACATTCACAAAGACCTGGATGTTGGGAGGGGTAAATAATGCAAACTATTTTTAGAGGACTGCTCCAATTTGTGCTTTGCTCCTCTGAACCCAAATAGAGAGAGAGCTAATCAGTGCTACCTTCCCACAGCCACAGAGACACAGATCCTCAGCCTGCATGAAAATACCTGCAAAACTCTGGAGATTAGTAAGATGAGGCACAGATTACAGCCTCCATTTTAAAACTCTGGATTTTCACAGCTTTATGTGTTGATCTGTTCAGGAACTGCATTTTTGTGATATTTTCATATAAACTAACCATTCAAATCTAAAGCACAGTGATGTTTTGTAGAGATGAAATGTGTGGTGTTCCAGACACAGAAATAATTGAACCTCTAGATTAAAGCTTGTTAGACACTTTTGGTATGATTATGCTCAGGGGTGAAAGTAGTTTTATATTCTTGGGGGTACCATGAAAATATATATATATATATATATATATATATATA
>NW_015118425.1:0-8448 GCF_001443285.1 Poecilia latipinna | reverse complement strand
TATAATCCAGGTTAGGTATCAGAATATTAGTGCTTTGCTCTACAACAAAACCAAAATGGAGTCCAGATGGGGTGAAACATGCCTTCCAATTTGATGTCTACTCCCCATCGCTCTAAGTGAATAAAACCAGGACTAAGCTGAGCTCACGCACATGGTGTACCTAACACATCCAGTCCTTTACGCTACAGACACAGCCGTTTAAACTGGATTCCAGCAAGAGGGTAAAAGGAAGAGCTGCTCTTGATGAAGAGGAGGAGGAAGGGGGGAGGATCGTCAAAGGCACTGCAACAATCTTCCTATTCCATGCTCATTCTTTTCACCATGGCTTCCCTTTTACACAGAGCGTTGTTCTACTGCTCTCTCGCCTCCTCCTACTCCTCTCCTACTGATTTTCACAGAATCCACAGGAATGCATTTGCAAAATCTGCATTTACAGTTGAATGTGCAACAGTCATGTGAGGTGGGCTACAGAGCTTTCTCCTACCCTCCCTCCCACTCTGCGACCAAGTGGGCACAACAGCAACTTGCATGACAATACGTTGGATTCCCATCGAGGCACCCCCGGCGCTTCCTTAATTGAGTTGATGCGAAGCATCGAAATGAGTCGAGTCTCGCAGTGGAAAGGAAAGCTAAGGGTATTTACCACGTCTCTCTAGGAGACTATTATTCATTTTATTCCGTAAAGAGGCGGGAATCCAAACGTGAGTTCGAACACCTCCGCTTCCGACGCCTTCCAAAATGGCCGACCCCACCGCCAGAGCAACTGAAGCAAAGTTCAGCTGGATGCTGTGTCAAGCGGACCAGGCAAAAGCAGATTGCTCTGCTTGTCTAATAGGAACAGACAGTGCATGCAGATGGACCGTTTTTACTCTAAATAGTGCCACTCTAGTAAAACAAGGTCATAAGGGAGCTGATAAGTCTGCTGTTCTGTTTGTTTCTTTTTGAGGAGGGGTGAGGGTAGATTTCGTAGCGGATTCTGTAAACTACTTTTATACTTGAACAATCAAAAACTCTTTAGTGTAGCAAAGGGATTTTAAACTGCTCCAACAAATGTCGGGTCATTAGAGGTCCTGGCAAAGTGTCTAGTTATCCTCCACGAACCAGTTAGATGCTTTACTATGTTGTGGTATGCCATTCTGATGGACTGATAGGACGATTAAAACACCAAGGCCTCAAGGCATAGCGATGTCTAAACGAAGACTTAAAGGGATCCACGAGTTGAAGATGTTGGCCTGGATGTTGGTAATCACATATTAAGCCAAAAGTTAATGTTTGTGATACATAAAACCTCAGAAATCCTTAAAAAATGTCATATCTTTGTTATATTTTTCACCCACAGATGTCACCATATTATATCAGCATGCTGGGCTGATAGATAATAGTGGACTTGGGTCTATGAGCAAAACAGATAAAGTCAAGGTTATGGAGGCTGACAAGGGCAGCCCACTAAATGTCTGGATTGGGACAAACCGTTTTTATGTACCACTATACAGGAGACACTTGTTTAAACAAAGTGTTGTGATTGGCTTGTGATCGAATGTTTTCTATTTTAGCGAGAGCTAACAAAGCTAGCTAGAACTAACACCTTTAGCAGGAGCCAACACTGTTAGTAGGAAACAACTTGATAATGAATGGATGTTTACACTGACATCAACACACCATTCTAACATACTTCTGAAAAATGTTTGATCAAGTTAGAAACTGGAGCTCCTAGAACTACTTTCCTTTCTGGTTGGCATTTCTAAGCTGCAGCTGCACAAGCATTTTTAGCCGTCTCTTTCCTTTTCACCCTCCATTTTATTTCCTCTTGTCATTTCTACATCTATTTCAACGTGCTCTAGTTCAAACTGAAAAGGCTGAACATTTCTTATTGCGCAGAAATTACTGTTCTTGCTCGAGAGAGACCTTAGCACCTCGCGCAGGTGATTACCCAGAAGGAACTGCAGCACAAACAACGTGGTGAGGTCGGTGTGACAATGTTTTAATTTCATTTAGAAAACTAAATAGCCAACAGTATTCTCGTACTGTTATTTTTATATCTTAAGCATATATTTCACAAATAAAGTATATTGACACAACTACTCATGGAACTCTTTAAAGCATGTATGCCATATTTTCTTCCTTTTATTTATTTATCAATCAATCAAGTCAATCAAGTTTATTTGTACACCACCTCTCAGCAGCAAGGTAGCTCAAAGTGATTTGCATCATACAAACACAAAATACAAAGTCACAAAAGTCACCATGCAGTCAACAATTAAGAACTAAAACAGCTATTTCTCTTTCATAAAACACAGGAAATGGGTAACTTTTCACCATCAATCACCATGTGTGTATTTGAAGTCAACAAATATTGTGTTCTGGCGTTTATTTCCAGCAAAAGGCTTGACATCGATCAATGCCAGCTTAATTTTTGACTGAAAACATTTCAGCCAGATGACAATGTGGCATAATAGGCGAGGGGGCCTAAATCATATCATTTCATGTGGAACTGCTTTGAAAGACGCTAGTGAGCTTGATTCAAGTATGAAGAGCTATTTAAAAATGCTAATTTTCCACTTAGAATGTAAATTACATGTATCGAATTATCAAAAAGTGTCCAGGACAACTCCAGGAGCTGTAATTCAAACATGCAAGCTATTGATAAAGTAGATGAACTGATGTGAAAAGGACGTCTTTTTTTTTTTTTTGCATCAGCAAATACAATTAACGCAATATGAATGAGTACGGCTGCTGTAATTATCTAATCAACAATCAATCATCAAGCTGAGACGCCACAAAGAACACGGGAAAACGCGGCGTCTCAAGTGCCTGCTAACCCTCCAGTCACTGCTTGTACATCAACAGGATAACACAATAACAGCTGTACTAGTAACAATCCCTTTTCACATAAGGAGCTGTCCCTGTCAGCTCTGGAGTCAGTCATAGACAGCTGCTGTCAAAACCCGTCGGCTGAAGAATCACCCTGATGTACCGGGCCTGAGAGCGCTCCATTATCAGCTGGCTTGATCTCACTCCGAGCTCCTAAGTGTCAGACTAACACAAATATTCCCCACCTACTGACACAGTCATGGTAACGGCAGCAGCTCGACCCACGAGTTTGCAGTTTTCTCACAGCTTCACAGTGGGCTCCTGTGGGACTGGCAGCGCAGGAAGCCTGGGAAGCTTGAAGATTCGCCTGACTGGAAGGATCTTTTGGTTAACATTACTATGTGAGAGGAGTCTGGGCCTTTACATGTTACATACTTATCTTTAAGAGTACGTACATACTTCCAAAAAGGAAGTAGTAGTTTGCACATATGAAAGTTGGCAGTTTTCTGTTTAATTTCCATGTTTTCAAAAGCCTGGCCTGTCGATTCCGATTTTGGTTCATATCAATTTTCTTGTGTGAAAAATAAACAGACACAAAATTGTAAAGTTGGCAACAGTGGAGGGACTATCATTAATCATGTATTTGCAGATGTGACCTGGCCGGTTGGTCTGTCAGTCCTCCCTCACGGCAGAGGAAAATTGGACAGGAGCTGATTTCAGATCTTTGTGAAGGAGGTAAATTCAGAGAAAAAGATCGGTCTCTCTTATAGGTGTCAGCTAATCAGCAATCTCCCAAAATTAAGGAAGTCAGGGCTGATTTATCAATCGATTAATTAATCAATGCACCCTTAGTAGAAATATTGCTAATGACTTACACAGAAAAAAAAAAAAAAACTATGTAAAGTACCATGTGTTAAACCTCAAAGTTTTATCCAGATGTAAACAGTCAAAGTCTTGGAATTGTGAAGAGCACTAAATGTAGCGAGATTTTCACTTACTGTGAAATAACATTCTGTGATCGAATCAGTAAAACTAAAAGTTTTGTGTGACATTTTCGCCACATCTAAAGTGTCAACTTAATGCTACAAAAATGTTCTGCAATGTTTGAAGGCAGGCATTTAAACATCTTCAAAGTCTAGGCTATGTTGCAATAGTACATGACAAGTCTTATAGCTGCTTTATACCGGTTTCTAAAATAACAACATCCTAGTTGATTAAGGTGTTCGGCAGCTCTCTCCTATCATTTTGAAAGTTGGCGTCCTGTCCCTCCAACGAGACCAGCCCCCAATAAGGTCACAGCTTAACACTGATAAGTACTGATGAATAATTCCTGAACACAACTGGTAAAACAATGCAAAACAGAATGTTTCTTTTGTCACGTATCAAGCATCTTGCAACTTGATCCGATTTGCATAAAGAAGCAGCATTCAGAAAACATATGAAGCATAAATAGCTGCAGAAGCCGTGAAGTCTTTTCTATTTGAAAGATGGTAATGACTTTTAATTGTGTTTATACTGTACAATAACACCTGGGTGAGAACCCATCTGGCAAAACACCTGGCACCTGCCACATCGAGGTATATTACCTCTCCACTGACATGAATTATATAGTTCTATAGAGCTGTTTTCATGTCGTTTCCAACAGATTTGAAGTGATTTCCCACGTTGCCTCATTCATTGCCTCATACTGTTGAGAGAGTTTGACAAAAAGTTCTTCTAAAACTTTCGAAATGCATATTAAAACCCCTTAGCTGTCACAATGACACCTTGTGTCCTCATGGACCCACTGACTTGCTTGTAAGCATTTTAAGGGTGACATTTAAAGAGTTTTACAAAGAGCTTTAGGTCTCGGTTAGATAAAGGAGACGTGTCCAGGGAGGAGCTGCCTTTGTTCAGTCACAGTTCAGACAATCCCATTTTAACCTTACCAGGCCAGACAAGGTTTTGACAAACAAATCAATACCTGGGCAAACTCTGTGCTAGAGATGCAATGAGAACTGAGCTGATAATTCGTAAAAAAAAAAAAAAAAAAAAAACTGATCAGTGAACACTCCTAACGAAGCACAACCGCATAACTCTGACAACAATGGTGTTTGGTGTGGAAGTTGTTACCGGGGTGAAGAAGACTCTAAACCTAGTCATTTTTAAAATGTCAGGAGGAAGAACAGAAGCTGTACGAAGTCTCTACAAAGGAAGCGGTATTTAGACTTTTTATTCAGAAGGCTGCAATAAAGGGATAGAAAACAAGATGAAGTATTACAGTGAAATTGTTCTGTTTTTTCCTTTGGAGAAGAGTCCAATTCTGTCTGTCATTAAACATGCTGGATCAGGAAGTGTCAGCACCCAATTTTAAATGTCTGTTAAGTTAAGTGAGTACAACCTGAACAGGCTACACACAAAGACTGTTACTATTATTGCTAATTTCACCTGCAGACATTATAAAAATGTAAAATGCCAACTCTGTGCTAATTTTGTTGTTCTACAAGGCTAGTAAAAATCCAGTTCAACTGCAGAGGTGTGTACTATTAGCAGCTCTCCCACATGATGCAACATCACCTCTGACATTTGAAAAAGTGACACAACTTAATTAACAAGGTCCACACTAGTGTGGACCTTGTTAATTAAGAAAAGATATATATATTTTTTTTACCCCTGAATGACTTTAGATCAGAAATAAAACCAACTTGGTTTAGGCAGAAACTTTCTAATAAGACAGGTTTGGGCTATAAATCATGGTTTTTAATGTGCTGTCAAGAAGCAGAACTAGTAGAAAGTAATGTAAAGTAATGAACTCCAGAATTCATGGTGGCAGCTTATTGGAGCAGCTCTGCTACGTTAATTCAAATTTGTTCCATTTGAAGACTTCTCGTCATATATCTTTTGGTCAAGGCGGATCTCTCTCTGACAACTATTCCCTCTGGTTTTGGATGCTGAGAAGTTGCATCCAAAACTCTTTTACTTCCAAACAGCTTCATGATGTGTAACTACGGCAACAAGGCGGGGATGTTTTTGCTAGTAGGAGTTGCTGATTAGCATATTTAATGCTCACTACCTGAACTTCGGACCCAAATCCGAGAGGAGTTGAAAGGAGACTTTGTGCAGAGCAGGACAGAGAGCAGAGAGAGGAGGAGGAAGCTCAAACCATCTCTTCCATCCATCATTATTGGCAAGGATCAAATCCCCTACTCCAATATCTCTGCCTAGTTTACAAGAGTGTCAACATCAAATCAGATGGATTAGGAATGTTAGCCAACTTGCCTGGATATTAAGTTGTTAGCATGTCATGAATGCAGCAAATAAAATGAAGTATTTTTGAATTAACTGAATAGAAAGTGATCAGAGGCATATTTAGTGTCCCTGTAGAAATTCAAGTCAGATACACTGAGTGTGTGTTCAAACACAGAATCTCTTCATCTCCACCATAACTGCTTATTATGCCAAAAATATTTATTATCATGTTTGGTTAATTAGCACCAAACTAATAGGGAAAATGAAAAATAAATTAAAACAAAGGCTTTATCTTGAAATGAGAATGATACAAATTAGTCAAACAGTATACTGGAAGTGTTGTTTAAATGTCAAAGGTTTGTTTATTGTATTGTAGGCGCAGGTGACACATATTAGGGGAGGTGTGAAAAAAAAAGTCCACTGAATGACAGACTAAAAAAGCAAGTGCATCGGATTGATGCAGTTAATACTGAAAATATGCACCCATGTACATGATTGTGAAAATAAATCTGACTTTACGAGTAGACAGTATTTGCCATGTACTAGATAATAGTTCTTTTTTGTGATGAGACTAAAGAGGGTCTGTGTCTTTATTAATTTAATTAAATTAATAAGTCCTGTTATGATTGATATATATATATATAGACAATGTGACTTCTCAGAATGTTCATTTCTTGCTACAATGAAGGACAGAAAAGCACAGGACTATGCTAAGCTGCCTCCTGCTGCAGTGGGATGGCAGTCACTGGTGGTTTGCTGTACTCCATGTCTATTTCATAAAATGAGCCGCAATAGAAAGATAATGGTGGGGGCCATCCATCTGTCTGTAGCCTGAGGAGGGAGGCTCAGGAGGGACTGTGTCAGCCTCCACCACCCCCCTCAGGCATTTGCCCTTTAGACCTTAGAGGAGAAGGGAGAGCTGACTTGTGCTGTCAGCAGCCACTGTTAAAAGGAGTTCCAGCTCATTATGGTGACTTTTGATCAGTGCCCAGCCGTGCAGACTCTAGCACCCCATCGTGTGTTTAATGTGCTCCTCTGCGTTGCAGTGAGCATTAATATCAGAGGAGAAGAGCAACCATAGGTTTACAGAGAGCGACAGATCGTAGCCAACATTGTTTCTTTTTTTTTTTATTATTCTTTCAATCGAAAACTCCAAAAATGTGCCCTGGTTGCATCATAAAGATTGTCAGACCGTTGCGTAATGGATATTTGGAACGTTGGAACCTGGAAATGCTATTTTTAGAGGTCTACGTAACCAGTTGGCTGTTCAGTGACAGGCATCTCAGCGACATGTCTCAGCGTATCTAACCCCAGTGTTTTTACCTTATTTCGGATTTCTAAATTTAGCACACTTTCTGTGACTGGAGACATATAGAGCTAAGCATCAAAGGCTGATGCTGTGATGACAGGAAATGGATGTTTACGTCTTTGCTTGGACTTGTAAGAAAGCACTAATTAATTTTTTTTCCTTGAATACTCTGCGGTTACTCCTGTGGATGTAGCGCAGCTATTGACAGACTAATTGATCTGTGAAGAACAGATGGGCAGGCAGGTGGGGGAGGCGGGCGTTACGCTCAGCGTTTGTTCTCCAGGACCACTACAGCGGTTCCTCCTATGTCTCTGTTTTCTCTCCGACAAACAGACATCATTAATGTGCCAATTGAAAGGCAGCAGTTACTACATTGTCGTGTTATGAACAGAATCAAACTGGAGAGAATGTGACTGAATTCGAATGAATTCGAACAGCAGCCACTACATAATGAGCTTTATGGATCATCAGGATCGTTGCTTCTCTATTTAGTAGATGTTTATTCTGCATGGAGACTACAATTTTCCCTTGCTTATCAGAAAGACAGGCACCTCTTTCGAAGATATTCCGATCGCAAAATAAAGTGGTAAATAAGTATTGCTTTTTTTAAAGATACACGGAGCAAACTCCACCAAACAGCACATCTGTTAAACAGCTGACTGCAGGCTGGACACCTGATTAATTAATCTGCTTTTTTTATGAAAAACAAAAACTGAAAAAATGTGTAGTATTTCGCAAAACAACCACCTCAAAACTACTATTAAAGCTACAGCATGTGACTTTTATAAAGAATATGTTTTTTACATATTTGTTAAAACTGTCACTATGTAGTGACAGTATAATGAGTCAGACAATCAGTGAAAAGACGCAGCTCCTCCGCCTCCTCCACGAGCTTCTGTTGCCGTCTCAAGAAGTGCACCGCTAAAAACAACCAATCACAGCCAGTAGGAGGGTCTCAGCGCTGTCAATCATCCTCGTGTACTCGCTCCAAATGAGAGAGAAGCAACTTATCGTTCCAGAAAAAACGTTTATCTTCTGTCATCGGTGGCCGTACTAACCAGCCTGAGCATTCACAACAGGCTCTGCTAGCTACAGCGCAG
>NW_015118424.1:6938-8452 GCF_001443285.1 Poecilia latipinna | reverse complement strand
GTGCAGCCGTGTCCGGCTTGCCTGTATTTGTTCATTCGCAGCCGTTTTCGGGCTGGCGTTTTTTGTTAACATTGTGCAGCCGTGTCCGGCTTGCCTGTATTTGTTCATTCGCAGCCGTTTTCGGGCTGGCGTTTTTTGTTAACATTGTGCAGCCGTGTCCGGCTTGCCTGTATTTGTTCATTCGCAGCCGTTTCTCGGCTTGCTTACTGTTTACATTGTGCGGCCGTGTCGGCTTGCCTGTATTTTGTTTGGTTGCAGCCGGTTGGGCTTGCTTTTTTGTTAACATTGTGGAACCGTGTCCGGCTTGCCTGTATTTGTTCATTCGCAGCCGTTTTCGGGCTTGCTTTTTGTTGATATTGTGCAGCCGTGTTCGGCTTGCCTGTATTTGTTGATTGCAGCCGGTTCGGGCTTGCTTTTTTGTTAACATTGTGCAGCCGTGTCCGGCTTGCCTGTATTTTGTTCATTCGCCGCCGTTTTCGGGCTGGCGTTTTTTATTAGCGTTGTGCAGCCGTGTTCGGCTTGCCTCATACGATTTTGGAACCGTACTACGTGATCGTAGTGCTCCTTGCAGCTTCCTTTTTCTGCTAGGAACCCCTGGTGGCGTTTTCTGCTCGACCGGGTTACCTAGTCTGCTAGACTAAGTCAAGCGTAGCGATTTCAGCTCGACCTGACCTTGTCTTGTGAGCGTAAGATGCTGGACGTGCCGGCCTGCAGACTCTGTTTGGCCCCTCTCCAGCTGGAGGATGGACATGATCTGTGTCCCTCTTGTTTGGGCCTAGATCACCTGAAAGAGGGCGTGACCGATGCGGCCTGCCCTAATTGTTCTGTTCTGCCCTTGTCCCTGCGTACCGCTCGCTTGGCTGACCTTCAAGGTGCCAGCCAGCCTGTGAAGCGTATGGCTGCTGAGGCTATGCAGCCTCCACGTAAGAGGACCAAGAAGAGCTCTAGGGATTCAGAGGGCTTATCAGGACAGGTGGCCCATCTTACTTCCGAGTTGGAGCAGATGAAAGCACTGCTCGAGTCCCTTAGAGACAGTGGTGGCTCTGACCCAGACCCAGGACGGGGCGTGGGTTCAGGGCTCTCCGGTTTCGATGATGATGCTGTATCCCTGGCTGCGTCTGGTACTGATTTTCAGGATCCATTTGAATCTGGCTCGCGTGTGTCAACAGCCAGTTCTCGTCTTTCTTCCTGGTCTCAGCCGGAAGAGGATGATTCGATTGTGGGCGCTTTGAGAACTGCGCTTGCTCGGTTGCAGCTGGATGCTCCACAGAGCCAGCCTGATGCTTCCAGTGCTTTCTTTCGGCGTCCTACTACTAGGTCGTCCTTTATGGTTCCCCCATCTGCCGACTATGTGAAGGAGGTTCATGCTTGTTGGGCAGATACTAAGGCCTTTTCACGACCGACCTCGGATGGCAGGGCTCTGGCGGCCATGCAGGACGCGCCCAAGTTTGGTTTGGGTCACATGCCTTCTGTTGAACCTGCCATAGCATCCCTCATTGTGGCTCCAGATGAGG
>NW_015118424.1:0-2324 GCF_001443285.1 Poecilia latipinna | reverse complement strand
AGGGCATTCTTCAAATTCTGCCCTCCTTTCTACCTGGCCGCGCACCCCCCTTTCTTGCTTATCTTCGTCTGTTGGGCAAGCTGACTGCTGCTGCTACAGTTGTACCCCTGGGATTGCTGTCTCTGCGGCCGCTACAGATGTGGCTCAACAGCCTAAGGCTACGCCCATCTTGTACGCTGCACCGCCGCAGGAAACGGCTGGTGTCCGATCAGTGCCTTGCGTCACTGGCTCAGTGGCGAGAGGCAGAGTTTATGACCAAAGGGGTTCCACTGGGGTCGCTTCCGGCTCGTCGAGAGGTTGTCTCTACCGATGCGTCCACCACAGGATGGGGGGCGTCGTGGCAGCGACAGATCGCCCGGGGGACATGGTCCCCGTGGGAAGGACTGCAGCACATCAACGCCTTGGAGTTGGAGGCTGTGCAGCGGGCGTTGCAACACTTCCTCCCGGGCCTGCGCGGAAGGCATGTCCTGGTACGGTTGGACAATACTTCTGTGGTTTTTCATATCAACCATCAGGGGGGGTCGCGGTCGATAACATTGCTGAGGCTGACCCAGAAGCTCTTGACCTGGGCACCCCCTCTTTTTGCCAGCCTGATGGCGGCCCACATTCCAGGGGTGCAGAATGTTCCGGCCGATATGCTGTCTCGGGGACGCCCACCATCGGGGGAGTGGAGGCTCCACCCAGAGGTAGTGGGGGTCATTTGGGAGACGTACGGTATGGCAGCTGTGGACCTGTTTGCGTCCCAAGAGACGACACATTGCCCACTTTGGTGCTCCCTGGCAGACAGTGCCGGTCCTCTGGGTCAGGATGCACTGGCACACGACTGGCCAAGAGTGCTACTCTATGCCTTTCCGCCGCTTCCCCTGATAGGCCCAACACTCCTGAGAGTCCTTCAGGAGGGGCATCAGGTCCTTCTAGTGGCCCCCTTGTGGCCAGGAGAACCTGCTTTCCACTGCTGCACAGGCTCTGTTGCAGCTCTCCAATGCCTCTTCCCCACCGGCATGACCTTCTGTCTCAGCTGGGGGGTCGGGTCCTGCATCCCAATCCCGGTCGCCTCCAGCTCTGGGTTTGGCCGTTACGAGGCCCGACATCTCCTTCTCAGAGTATGACGGAGATGTCGGGCATACAATGACTAACGCCAGGGCCCCTTCGACACGGCTGGTGTACACTCATAAGTGGAAAGTTTTTAGCAGTTGGTGTCATGCTAGACATGAGGATCCTGTACACTGTTCTATTTCAGTTATTTTAACCTTCCTTCAAGCACTGCTTTCTCAGGGTCGGTCTCCGTCCACTCTGAAAGTTTATGTGGCTGCCATCTCTTGTTGGCACGTGGTGGTGAATGGTGAGACAATAGGCCGTAATAAAGACGTTTCATTGTTTCTGAGGGGTGCCCGGCGCTTGCACCCTCCTCTACGCCCTGTCATGCCTGTGTGGGACCTCTCTCTCGTCCTCACTGCACTGCAATCTCCCCGTTTGAGCCCTTGGCAGAGGTAAGCCTCGAGTATTTGTCAAAAAAGACTGCCTTTCTCCTTGCCATGGCTTCGGCGAAGCGCGTGGGTGAACTACATGCGCTGTCTGTTCACGAGTCCTGCTGCCGTTGGAACCCGGCTGGCTCTGGCGTTACTCTTTGGCCTGACGTGACATTCCTTCCTAAGGTGGCCTCATCTGCGAGCCACTCCGTGCCCCTCCAGCTTGCTCGCCTTGACACAGATGGGCCTGATGAACTTCTCTGCCCTGTTCGGGCACTGGAAGCATATGTCAGGCTGACAGCTTCTCTGCGGCGGTCTGATAGTCTGTTTGTTTGCTATGCAGGGCCCCGCAAGGGGCAGGCCCTTTCCAAGCAACGTCTAGCACGTTGGATTGTGGATGTGGTGGAACAAGCGTACGTTCTACAGGGCCGCCAACCTCCTGCTGATGTACGTTGCCATTCCACCAGGAGCATTAGTGCGTCATGGGCCGCCATGACTGGGGTCACTCTGGAGGCTATCTGTGCAGCAGCCTCCTGGTCATCGCCGAATACTTTTGCTAGATTTTACAGGGTGACCCTGGCCGCCTTTCACCCGCTGAAAGGGGTCCTGTCCCAGCGTTCGTCATCCCAGTGAGGTAGGCATGTTTGGGGATTGTTTTTTCTGGGTGTGATTCCTCAGGACTCTGTTGGTAATCGTCATCCAGTGCTTTAAGCACCGCCTCTGGCGGTCAGTAGGGATGAAATAGAACGAAAGTTACGACTGTAACTACGGTTCTATGAATCCCGGATGACCGCCAGAGCGTTCGGTCCCTCGGAATCATCGTGTTCGCGAGAAGATTAAGGGACTGAGCTGTCA
>NW_015118423.1:7487-8453 GCF_001443285.1 Poecilia latipinna | reverse complement strand
ACTCTCTCACATTCACAGTCAAACCCTCTTGCCCGTACTATCAAACTCTCTGACAGAGTTTGATTGCAACGGAAGTTATCTTAAAATTTCAGTTTCTGATTGGACCCCTGGCAGGCTTTTCAAAATAAAAGCAGACCTCTGGTTTATGTTTGATTCATGTTTCTCTCCTGCGGCTTTAAAAATGTAAAACTTTGTGTTAATTGATTTGCTCAATGTTAGAGCCATAAATAGGAAATATTTAAGTTATTTGTAAGATGGTTTATTTGTATTTTATAAAATTTAGTTAGGACGATTGATTTAGTTTTATTTTGAAAGGTCTAGGGAATGACACAGATATTGGATCTGTTGCCATAACACTAAAGGAAATCATGTATCTGAAAATAAATTAAGACATATTATGTGGGCAAAAAAATTCTGTAAACCACATATGTGCTACCTCAATCAAAATTGCTGACATTTGACATGCAAAAAAATCTTTCAGATTACATAAACAATACCTTACCAGGTACTTCTCTCACTTCAGGATGACACAGGGACACCTATAAGACCAATTTTAACTGAGGTTGCACATATGTGCTTTACAGGATTTTTTGCCCACACAATATTTTTTTTTCAGATACATAATGTCGTTTTGCAAATTAAAACCCTCTATGGCATGGCGTTGCCCTCGGGCAACAAACCACATTTCTGTACCTCACGTTGCTCCTTTATTTTATTTTTTGGGGGGAATGATTTAAAATACCTCCAGACATATTTTTGTCCAAATAAAAGAGGTATTGAGGTTCATGTGACCTTTTACTTAGAAGAGGAGCAGTCCTTTTTATGAAGCGGAGGTGCATGCTACACCTTGCCTCCTACTTGTAAGTTATACATCACTTTTCCTCATGTTTAAATTTGGGTCACTCTAACTAAAAATAGTTTAATATCTGTGAGTATGTAAAGAAGCGTTATAGATCATTTCAATAC
>NW_015118423.1:0-2223 GCF_001443285.1 Poecilia latipinna | reverse complement strand
AAAAGCTTGCCAGGGGTCCAATCAGAAACTGAAATTTTAAGATAACTTCCGTTGCAATCAAACTCTGTCAGGGAGTTTGATAGTACGTGCAAGAGGGTTTGACTGTGAATGTGAGAGGGTTTGATAGCGAGTGTGAGAGGGTTTGATAGTACGTGTGAGAGGGTTTGTAGGTTTTGGCCTATGGGGCCTCTCATATGCCTCTGTGAGTCGCTGCCGCTCAGCTATTTTTCTGTCCGTGAAAACCCGCCTACTCCTGCCTGGGGTCCAATCAGAAACTGAAATTTTAAGTTAACTTCCGTTGCAATCAAAGTGTGTCAGAGAGTTTGATAGTACGTGTAAGTACACTNTGAGNGTAAGAGAGTTTGTAAGTTTTGGCCCATGCGGCCTCTCATAGAATCGGATCATTCATGACCGTCCCATCACTATATTGCAGACTTTGGTCACAGAGTCGTTGCACATGTGCGAGACATCAGTCAATACCTTCGCACAATAAGCGCAGAAAGTGATAGCATTTATCATCCTAAATGCAACATATTTGTCACTACTCAGCTAGCTTTACTGACATCACTTCACAGAGTTTACCGTTCATTGTATGCCACATATGGAACCCCATACAAGGGCGAGGTAAAGGGGAGGCGATGCGTTACAGGGTAACAGAAACACGTAATTACTAAGTCACGTTATTCCATCCAGTGAAAAGAAGGATGCTGACAAATAAGCTGGACAATATGCTGACAATTTAGTGACATTTTTACAGTTGTGGTTTTGGCCGACACAAAATCGAGACTGGTCTTGAATATTACAACTCTAAAAGATGCTTTAAGTAGTAGTTGGCAACATGAGAAACGAGAGAATCCAATGAAAGCTGACTGAAGTTTGTGCTTCCTACAGGTGGATCAGGGAACCGGCCAACCCGAACCCAGCAGAGGCAGCCCATCACAGAAGGCATGGAAACACAAAGCAGGAGTGAGTCCAAACTGCATGTTGTACATCTTTAAGTATAGTTCTGCTTTTAGTGGAGAATTGACTCTTTTTGGCTCCAGTCGCTCTCTTGTAGCATGTGTGTCTTTTAGCATCTCTTAGCAGAAAATCATCACAAAATGTACCGTTGAAGTTCTTTAAGGGGACAGAAATAGATTCATTTGAATTTGGATAATCCGTGAATGATTTCAGACTATTTGTAGGTTACATTCTAACCTCCATACTTAATACAAAAATTAAAACTACAAGCTGTGGGAACAATGACTTATTTTGGAACATGTGGAACATTCCAGATTTCATTGGGGCTAATGCACTGGTTATTAGCCCCAAGTCCATTCTACCGTAGATAACACTCAAGATAGTTCTAACTGGTGGTAACATGTTACCATATTTTCACCTGACACAATGTGAATTTTGAGGTTTGGAGACAGAAGGAAGATGTTTAATCTGACAGATAATCCAGCTCAACCCAGTTCAACAGATTTAGACAGTCAGGGAAATGTAAGTGAATGATGATTGCATTCAGTGTAAGAGTGATAGTGCAATTATTCTCCTCTGTGGTGTGGCTGAGCCAACAGCTTATTTGGCTCAACACTAACACATGCAGCCTCCTTACACTGGTTTTTTTGTGCTGGGTATTAATAATCCCATCCCTGTTGGAGGAACATGTGGATTATGGCTGACAGTGGTAGAGCTCAAGGTTATTGAAGGGCTTAATGCAGCAATTTGTACAGGTTTCACTCATTGTGAGGTAATCCATCATATTGTTAAACATGGTTTGACAATATTATCATATCATTTTTATGCTGAACTACCAGCTGTTTATTTAAGAGGAGTAACTTCCCCTCCCCCTCTTGTTGCTTAGGGCTTTGCCCTTTTTGTTGTTCAGTTCCATCCAGCCCTTCTGTCTTTATCATTGTCTTTGCATGCTGTCCATTTTGCTTCTAAAACCCAAACTTTGTCCTGTTTAGTCAGTGTCTCCACTTCTGTAATTTAGTGTTCTTATTGGATTACATGAAGCTGAGCTGGTAATGAGTTTTGGTCAGAAACTGGTCTCAGTCCCATCTGATCAATATTTTTGTCAAGTTGAAGCTTGAATTAAACTGAATGATTCTACTAAAATTTAGATTAGTAATTATTTGCTATGACAATTTTAATATTGTGCAATGTGAAATTGTTTAATGTGAAAGGTTTTTATACAGTTAGAATTTGAATATATATATATATATATATATATATATA
>NW_015118422.1:7363-8455 GCF_001443285.1 Poecilia latipinna | reverse complement strand
GCCAGCCCGCTCCCCCGCACTTTCCCCGCACCTCCCCACCCCGCTTCGTAGGATTCCGCATTCGACAGCAGGGGCGGATCTACTGGGGTGGCATGGGGTGGCAGTTGCCACCCCTAAGGAGAGCCTCGCCACCCCTGTTGCCACCCCAGCTAGCGACAATGAATTCAATAAATAGTTATGGCAAATCGGACATTAAGCGCATGAAACTCTTTTTTTCCGACAACATTGAATGCAACACAATGTAACCTGACACCCACTGCTAAGTAGCGGGAAGTGCGAGAGAAGGACAGAGCGCGAGGCAGCAGCATTGATGGATAAATATTACTGGACTGGACATTATGTGATTTATCGTAAGTCACACATGCGCCATTGCTGTCCATTGAATCAGGAATATCGGTGGTCAGGAAACTACGACAATCACGCAAAGAATCAGAACAACGGACGCAATGTTCAGCAGTTAATTCAACCATAGATGATGGAAATAAGGGCTTCAGATTTCACAGGTGAGGAAAACGTTTTAATTTAAAGAAAACATTGAACAAGTGAGCAGTGGGTCAGTTATACTAGCCTAACTGTTAGCCTGCTATTGACTGTGATAACCTCAGCATGTACTGCGCAGTTCAGTGTGTTTTGGTTCCGTTAGCAATAAACAATCCACCAAGTCATCAGTAGAGCAGCTGTTTAAATCAGCTAATCAACCACCGTGGAGTTCAGGAGAAAACTTATTAATAATCACAATATAGACATTAAGCCTGACAACGTAATGTAACAGACTGGATGTTCTGTTTGAGTGCTTTTGATACTTTTTTGTGTGGGAAATGTTTGCTTTTTGCTTTTTGCTTTTGCTTTCCACTGATCGGTAATCTCTGCTCCATCTGCTATTTGAGCTGTTTGTCAGTGTCCATGGCAACGGGTCATGTGCAATGCCGGCATACAGAGCGAGAAAAAGCAGAATAGAAGTGGTTGGAACTATTTTTCTTTTATTTCTTTATCCATTTTGATGTTGTTACTCTTAAATGTCTATTTTTGTATTATTTACAGAGTTTATTTGTAGTTTGATAATTGATGATTTTATTTATTTTTTGTTTTATT
>NW_015118422.1:0-2350 GCF_001443285.1 Poecilia latipinna | reverse complement strand
AGGCTCCAGGCTCGACAGTGCAGTATGTAACTTTTATTAAGAAAAAGTATCCATTTTTACATATTTGGTAAAACTGTGACCATATCATGACAGTTATGAGACAGAATCTGTAAGAAGATCAATCTCTTCCACCTCCTATCTAAGCTGTTATTGTGATTTGCAACACTCCTGACCAAAAATAACCAGTCAGAGCCAGGACGAAGGTCACATACTCACTGCTAAATAAGCCAACGATGAAGAAACCACAGACTACAGTTTGCCGCTTGCGCAGCTTCAGCAAATGCATGCAATCAGCAGGTGCTGCAGCTCTATCAACAAACTGAAAGATATTGAATAAACTGTGGGGAGAGCAGATGGTTAGATAATTGGATAGTGATGTTAGGTATCTAGACCCAGAATAATTTCTTGTGTGGAGTGGGCCCATTATTGTACTGCAGTCTCGATGGTCGGATTGTTCTGTCGCAAAAGGAAATGAGTCTAACAGCAGCAGTTACAGAAAACAGAAGAGGATTAAACGTTTATTGAAAACAATGTACTGCTACAAGTTCTTGGTTTTAAGACCTTGTCCACATGCAATTTGGCCTTTCATCTACATGTAAACTGTTTAAAATTACTACAAATTACTGTTAATAAAGCCTCTGGCCAAAGGTCAGACTTACGAATTCTCCTTTTTTGAATTTGTGTGTGGACATTGGAATCTGGAGATTTAGAAGTAAGCATCTGCTACAAATAATGCTGTGCTGACATCACATATGTAACAATTGCTACTGTTTAGCCATGTAGTGGAGGAAAGATGAACGCTCTCAGAGAGGTGCTGATTTTAAAGGTTTTATTGGCTGTGGCTTTTATTTGATAGTGAATTGACAGGAAAATGAGTAATCACAGAGGGGGGAAAACATGCAGCAAAGGTCACCAGGCCAGGAATCAAACCTGCAACAACCGCGTCGAGGACTAAGGCCTCCATATGCGAGTTGTGCTTAACCAATGTGCCACCACAGCACCCTGGAGGTGCTGATTTTTACATTTGCTCAGACACTTTTTGCTTGTTTATTTTATATGCCCAACTGCTCCAATATGTTGAATTGCAAAGGAGAAAGAGTGCTTTGAGTTCAGCTGTTTTACACCAACTATATCCCTCTCCCTCCAGACATAGGTTTTAGCTTTGCTCTATACTGTCCTCTATGGGTTTGGCATGTTTAAAACAATGCTCAGTAGTGTAATTCCGCAATTTTCCTTAAACGCAGGGGTGCCACCAGGAGTCTTGGTCCCCCTGACAAAAAATAAAATTGGGCTCCCCCTCACATAACTGCTGTTACAATTTCTTGAGTCTATCTGACCCAATAAGAGTCACAATTTCAAAGGCTTCCAACTGCCTTGCTTTCTTTGTGTCATGATCTGCGTTTCTGTGCATTTATATTAAGGTTTTTCTGTGTTCAGTTTCTGTCCTGTGAGTCTCTGTTGTTTCTGCGTCTTCCCGTTGATTGATCCCAGCTGTGTCTCATTCCTGTGATTACCCTCCCAGTGTATTTAGTCCCACCTGTTGTCTTTGTCTCTTGTAGGGCCCTCGTCGTGTGTACGTCTTATGTCAGTTGTTATTGTTGTCTGTCTCCGTTCTCCAGTCGAACTGTATAGTCCTGGTTAGTGTTAGCTCTCGTGTTCAGTTCTCTGTATCAGCAGCTACCGGTATTAGCTGTGCACTAAACTCTCTGCCGAGCCGCCTGTGTTGGACTGACTTGAGCTTTCATCATTAATTATTCATCTTCATCACAACCTGGGTCTCTGCATTCATCCTCACCACCTCCCACCAACCACACCCCATGACACTTTGGTCCAATACTGATAACTAGTACTATATTTACTGCTCATGAATTTTACATGCAAGAGTAAAATTCAGCATGCACACAGTCTGCATACAATAAACAAGTAGGTTACTTAAATTTTTTCTATTTTTAGATTACTGAAATGTCTCCCATAGGCAACATACAAAATATACAAGCAATCCAGACTTCTGAAAAACTGCTATGTAGTTGCATTTTATTTAAGCTGCAGTATGTAACTTTAAAAAAAATGTTTTCTCCATATTTGTTAAAGCTGTCACGATGTCGTAGCAGTTTGTTATGAGACAGATAATTTGTGAAAACAATCAATCTCCTCCACATCCTTCCTGAACTACTGTTACTAGCTAAAGTAATGCACCATTCTGACCAAAACAACCAATCAGAACCATTGGGACGCTCTTGGCACTGTCAATCAACTTCATTCACTCACTGCTAAATGTGCTAATGGTGGAGAAACAACTTATTGTTACAGGAAAATCGTTTATCTGCCGTCACTGGTAGCTATGCTTACT
>NW_015118421.1:7907-8459 GCF_001443285.1 Poecilia latipinna | reverse complement strand
AACCAGAACCAGAACCAGAACCCAGCTGTGTGTCCTTTAAGAGCAACAGGTCAAAGGATCAACCCATTTTCTTTAAATCTCCTGGATCTCCACCATCAGAGAGGTGAGCTGTTTCTAACTGCTGATCTGTTTCTGTCATTGTGGCCATGTGACGATACCAAGTTCTGCATCAACTTAATGTTTCCAAATGAAACAAAATCATGCACTTTGTCCAATATTAATATTAACACAGAAACACAAATCCATAAGTGAATTTCATTTCCAGGTTGATATTTGGATTGTTCTCGAAATTAATAAGACAGATTTCGAGCATCTAACAATACACAGGTTAACACTGGATGATTAGACATTCCATTAAATGATTATATAATACCAGTTTCAACTCTGAGGTTCAAATATTATCCAACATCATGGATTATCAACCATTTCTGCATTTCATCTAAATAATACCTCAGATGGATGTCATTGTGAATGAAACTCCATCAGATCCTCCTTGGATGGTCAGAGTGGAAACGACTCCTGGTTCTTCTCCATGTCAAAGCTCAACACTAA
>NW_015118421.1:0-1606 GCF_001443285.1 Poecilia latipinna | reverse complement strand
GCTGAAACAGATTCACATTGGAGTCGAAAAAGCAGGAAGATGATCAAGTCTCTGGGAAAACTGGCTTTTGATCAGCTGCAGAAAGGAAACCTGATCTTCTATGGATCAGACCTGACAGAGTGTGGCATCGATATCAGAGCAGCCTCAGTGTACTCAGGAGTGTTCACACAGATCTTTAGAGAGGAGAGAGGGCTGTACCAGGACAAGGTGTTCTGCTTCGTCCATCTGAGTGTTCAGGAGTTTCTGGCTGCTCTTCATGTTCATCGGACCTTCATCAACTCTGGAGTCAACCTGATGGGAGAAACTCCAACATCTAAGAAGTCTTTATTGATTAATAAACCTAAACTAAAGTCTCTCCATCAGAGAGCTGTTGACCAGGCCTTACAGAGTCCAAATGGACACCTGGACTTGTTCCTCCGTTTCCTCCTGGGACTTTCACTGCAGACCAATCAGAGACTCCTACAAGGTCTGCTGACACAGACAGGAAGTAGCTCACAGACCAATCAGGAAACAGTTCAGTACATCAAGGAGAAGATCAGTGAGAATGTGTCTGCAGAGAAAAGCATCAATCTGTTCCACTGTCTGAATGAACTGAATGATCGTTCTCTAGTGGAGGAGATCCAACAGTCTCTGAGTTCAGGAAGTCTCTCCACAGATAAACTGTCTCCTGCTCAGTGGTCAGCTCTGGGTTTCATCTTAGTGTCATCAGGAAAAGATCTGGATGTGTTTGACCTGAAGAAATACTCTGCTTCAGAGGAGGCTCTTCTGAGGCTGCTGCCAGTGGTTAAAGCCTCCAACAAAGCTCTGTAAGGACACACATTGTTAATAAAGTTACTTTTGATGGGTAGGAATCTGCTAATTATGAGGTAAATATTCATGTTTCAGTTTATATTTTGGTGCTTTGTCTCTTCAAAGTGTCCAACTGGGGGATGAGCAAAAAAGAAACAGACCTCCTTCAGCAGCTGAACATAATGTTACATATTCAAGCAGCAAAACTCCTCCACTTTATGCTAAAGTTGAAACTGGATTAATATAGTTAATTGTGTAATTTTATAATTCTCTTTCCAACATCCTTGTTACCTGCAGTTCTGTCATTTAAGGCTGGAGGCCCAACTATAGAATAAACCAGTTCACAACAAATGCAAAGGTTGTGTAAAATAAGATGGTTCCTTCTCTGTCCAATAAAAACATTGTTGATTTAAAGAACATAAATTCTGATGAATTGTTTAATAACAGACTTTCCTCCCTGTCTCCTCAGACTGAGTGTCTGTAACCTCTCAGAGAGAAGCTGTGAAGCTCTGTCCTCAGTTCTCAGCTCCCAGTCCTCCAGTCTCAGAGAACTGGACCTGAGTAACAACAACCTGCAGGATTCAGGAGTGAAGCTTCTCTCTGCTGGACTGAAGAGTCCAAACTGCAACCTGGAGACTCTCAGGTAAAATGTGACCAATCCTGGTGAAACCAGATTTCTGTCCATTACCTGCTTTTCAACATATTGGTGGTGCATCCTGGTCCAATAACATGTTTAAAACATATTTGGTTCAATGTTGTGATATTTATGAATGCAGTTTTAATTGTGGTGATTTCTAAAAGTGTTTCCATGTGTTTA
>NW_015118420.1:4813-8466 GCF_001443285.1 Poecilia latipinna | reverse complement strand
CGCGCCAAAACTGAACCCACAAGCAGCAAAATGAGTAAGAAACAGATCAGATGTCTTTGAAAGGGGAAAAGGCCCAGAGAAGAGACAGGAGGATGGATTTATCCCGGACCGGTAGGTGAGTCCCACATTACAAGCCCACTCTGCGTAACATGTGGCGACCGGCTGCTAATGAGGCAATGAAACTTCAAACTGCTTCGTCACGTAGAGACCAAGCAGGTTGTCGATATAAGCAACACTTCGGGTGTTATTGTCTCCCATCACTCCCAGATGGAACCGTCTCGTTGCAGAGAAACAAGCTCAGGGCTCCCGTTAGTTAAAATTTTTTACAAAAGTAAAATGTTCGAGTGGCGCAGTTGGTAGAGCTGTTGCCTTGCAGCAAGAAGGTTCTGGGTTTGATTCCCAGCTTTCTGCATGTCTTTCTCCCACAGTCCAAAAACATGATTGTCAGGTTAATTGGTCTCTCTAAATTCTCCCTAGGTGTGAGTGTGTGTGTGTGTGCATGATCCTGTCTGTTTCTGTTTTGCCTTGTGACAGACTGGCGACCTGTCCAGGGTGACCCCGCCTCTCGCCTGGAACGAAGCTGGAGATAGGGACCAGCAACCCTCCCGACCCCACTAGGGATAAGGGTGTAAAGAAAATGGATGGATGGTAAAATGTTCGTTTTTGTGGCGCATCTGTATCTTATTTTGAAGGGATATGCAAACGTTACCACAGCGACCAAAGTCAGAGAGCGTTTGGGCAGTGGTCGAGAGGAGATGAGTAGAGCTTGTGAGTCTTAAGTGAGTTCAGCTTTAGTTATTATGCTACTTGTATTAAGAAATAATTGTATTGCACTTTATAACAACCAGTCATGTTAACTAGGCATTTGTCTGCCAGTCTACCATTCTGACAGTGTGCAGCAAGGGACATTTTTGAAATGGTATTTAAATAAATGCTGGAATATGATGACATTGTTTTTTGTTTTTGTTCTTTTTTTAAGTAATTAATTGAGTCATCACCGACTATGAGAATGTCCAGAAGAGATTCACCAAGTTTGAATTCATGAAAAGGCTTTCGCCATGATTAACTATTGCAAGAACAGCTGTAATTTCTGAGCATTTCTGGACACCTTCAAAGAGCTGCTTCCAGGAAATGAAGACAAGAAGAAGATCTCCTGTTTTCAGAGCATTACAGGAAGACTGTTACGAAGGAGATGGCTGACATAATGAAAGCAAAAAATATTACTGTTGAAAGAACATATTGCAGGGGTCACCAACTCCAGTCCTACCATCCTGTAACTTTTAGATGCCTGACCTTGGTGACCCCTGACCTATTGTAACCCACAATTAGTCAAGACTTTTATTTTGCGGGCCCACTTCCTGTTTTGCTCCAAACTCTGTCAACTTATTTAAAGCCCCCTCCAGCAGAGTTTGAACTACATCACCTGTTCCACTGTGATTGTGGCTGGCTGTTTGGCGTCTTCCTGACAATTCACCCAAATCTTTGCATCCACTGATTTGATCCTTTGGTGAGTTTTTGTGTGATAGCACTATTGCTTTAGCATGAAATTTCTGCTTGATTGTTCATTGGAGCATTATTTTATTAGAACTGTTGGCGTTTGTTACCTGGGCCGTCACTGGGATTGCAACAGCTGATTGCAGTTTAGTACGCCCCACTCTCTTCCCTAAGGTAATCTGATCGCTGATTTTGTGCATGCTCTGGCACTTTTTGTATTGATATTGAGTTTCAAATTAAATTAATCAAAATGGGATGAGGCTACATTTAAGTTGATATTACGCAGTATATTTATTTATTTTTTTCTTTTCCCCACTCTGCTTCAGTATTTGAGTTAATTTATTTAATTTTTCTTGATTGATATTTTGAAAGTGAACTTTGATTTCAACTTTTCAACTTTAACTTTAAATTGATTAGTTTGAAATATGATGGATATTGTTTTTGTTTTACTTTATTTAAATTATGGTTAATTTAACCTGATTTAAATGTTTATTGCTAATTATTATGAATTTAATAATTGCATTTGAATTTAATTATTTCCTTTGAGTGTAATAATGTCAATTAAATAATGTCAACTTTATATTAAAAGTGTCATGATCTACCGAATGACGCTTTATGACAACAGTCATAACTATTCATGAAGACTTACTGATGTTCATGACAGGCATTATGTCATGTTTATGACAGTATCAAGTGTGTCTTATTCACACCCCTTCAAATAAAGTGTTACCAAACCAATCAGGCACATACTACAAGTCACCTAGCAATGGGTGGACACAAGTCAACTACATAAGAGCATATAAAAACCTAAAAAATGCACACAAGGGTGAGAGCATAAGCAGCAATCTGCTGCTCACAAAATGACGATTAGTAAGTTGTCTGCTATTAAAAAAATCAATATCAAGACCAAATAAAAGCATGAAGTTTAAAAATCACTGATCAATAAATTTAAACAGCTGCAGTTGCAATCTGCTGCACACTGGCATGCATCCTATAAATGAAATATCAGTCATTTTAAACCAGTGTTACTCAATGACTTTCTGCCAGCATAATTTTTCTTTCACGCTCATCACTGCCTCCTTGAATTGAAATACTATTGTGAATCTGATATTCAATTCATCTGTACAAAATATTCTATGATCCGATTATCAAAACGGCTAAAATGAGAGTTTGCAGCTCAAATTATTGTTTTAAATCTCCAAACTATTTTCAAGTTCAGCTTATTAACTCAGTCAGTAGAATTTAAGCAGGACTGTGCAGTCGGTGGGATTCTCAAAAGAGAAAAAGTGTCAATGATTCACTGGGATGTGCATTTTTAGACTAAAGCAGTAAAACCTTTGTAAACCTATTGGTGCAGATCTTGGCAGCAATAAATGCTGCACCTCTGTTTTAACTGGAAAAAGGACAAGTATACCACAGTACAGAAATTTTGGGCCCATCTTCTTTGCAGGATTGTTTTAATTGAGCTGCAAAGTGAAACATTGCTGAAATCATTCCACAGATTTGTGGTAATTACATTGCAAATTTAAGAACCGGCATGGGCTTTTTAATTTGTTTGCTTGTTTTTTTGAGATATTAGGATGTGGACTTGCTGTTGTGCACTGCATCATTGTCCTGCTAGACCAGTGTTTCTCAACCCTGGTCCTCTCCGCCCCCCTGCTCTGCATGTTTTAGATGTGCCTCTATTCCAGAACAGCTGATTCAAATGATTGCATGACCATCAAGTGCTGCAGAAGCCTGTTAATCACCCAGAGATACAATTCAGGTGTGTAGTAGAAGAGAAACACCTAAAACATGCGGGACAGGGGGGGTGAGGACCAGGATTGAGAAACACTGTGCTAGAGCAAAGCAAAAACTACACACTCCTTGTTGGAAGGCAAGATCTAATGCAGTGGCATAAAATCAACAATACTTTAATATAGCCTGTAGTCTGGAACCAAACTTTCTCCAAGCAGAGGCATCACCGCCTCTGGTCCTCCTACATGCATAACAACCTCTACTTTTCTGTGTAAACGTTGTTATGCTTGTTTTTGACCATCGAGTTTGTATTCTGGATTGTGCTTCCGAGTGTGGAGTGCTTCAATGTTTGTGACTCTCTAGTGGAAGCGCTGCATAAACAGAAGAGTAGTGTGGGGGTGGGGGGCAGTGACTGAGGGGGC
>NW_015118420.1:0-1362 GCF_001443285.1 Poecilia latipinna | reverse complement strand
CAGAAGAGTAGTGTGGGGGTGGGGGGCAGTGACTGAGGGGGCGTTTACACGACAACGATCCAACAAAAACGGAAGTTTTGTTCCCTTTTTGTTGGATCGTTCACACGAAAACGTTCTAATTACGATCTGTGTTTACACAGTGATGGTACACATCGAAAACGTGTAATGGTTTCGCTGTGCCTAGCTGGTGCTAGGTTCCTTGAAACTGAGTTGAAAAAGTTCTACTTGAAGGCATGTGGATTCGCTTTTCCCTATCAGGTATCGTTCTCCCATAGATTGGGAGAAAACACGCATTGTGTGCGTCTGATTAGGGCGCATGCAGTTGGAAAAAGTGGGATAACTTTGCTGAAACACCTTGTTTGAGCTTTCACGGTGTCCGTAGCGGGCCCCGGACTGGAAACTGTTTATTGTTTTTACCTTGGAATGGTATTCCTATATCAATTTGATAGAATAGGAGCTCCCGCCCTTCCCATATCCGTGTCCTCTGTCACCTTTTTCAGCAGTTAAAACAGTTTAATCCGTTGCTAACAAGTCATAACCTGTTTTTCCGAGCCGCCTTCAAACGCAACATTAATGCTGAGACGCTCGCGCTGGGTTTACACCTGTGAGGCAGCAAAGTAGACCTGCTGCTGCGGAGCAGGTGTGTGTTAGAATCATGGCAGCAAACCAGCAAAACGTAAATAACTTTGCCCAGTTTTTCCCTCCAAACTAACCGACTGAGTTGAGTAAAGCTGTTGGATGCAGGTAATGTTAGCTAAAAGATGACTAGCTAATATCAATACAGAACCTTAAGCTTGTTAACGAGTAGCCTGTATGCTATTGATGTTGTTGTCTATGTTCAGTTTCGTAGACTCATTTTGCCCCCCCAAAATAAGTCGATGCCCCCTCTGTTAAACTCGTCTGGAGCCGGAGCTGGTCCGTAGTTCTCTAGATAAGAGGCTGAACAAGCAGCCGTGTATTTTGCCACTTGGGCGGTGGAGCGGTGAAGAGACCCTGAGGGAACCGTATCTGATGGGGAAACGGTAACACCAGCATTGTGAGTAGTTTCTTCTTCTTCTGTGGATTATAGGAAGCAGCTATGTTTTGCATCATACTATGCATGTGTAACAGAGAGAAGAGCTCGTGTGTCTGTGTGAGTTTTGATCGAAATGATTATAGTGATGGTTGTATGTATTTTTGATTTTGTTTGGAGCCACCTAGTGGTGTGATGAGTGACTGCATGCAACGGGTCCGTCAGGCACTCTCGCGGCTTCCTCCACCAGAATTCTGAGGAGCGCTGGTGGAGGTAGGTGCGAGAGAGGCAGCTCTTCACTTCTCTTTTTACTTAGGGTAATATTTTTCTAGTTCAACTACTAACAAGGT
>NW_015118419.1:5647-8468 GCF_001443285.1 Poecilia latipinna | reverse complement strand
ATTTATTTGTTCATATTTCAGTTTTAACTGCATCCTGTTGGCTTCAGCTCATCTTTTATTCTTTATTCAGATTGGAGATGTGCTGGTTGTCAGAGACCAGCTGGACGTCTCTGTTCTCAGCTCTGAAGTCCAACCCGACCCATCTGACAGAACTGGACCTGATCGGAACCAACCTGGAAGGTTCTGGACTGAAGGAGCTCTGTGGTTTTCTACAGACTGAAGGCTGCAGACTGGAAACATTGAGGTTTGTAATTATATAATTATCAATATTTCAGTGAATAATTATCTATAATTGATCATAAATCAAAGTTCATATCTTCTGTTCTAATAAATATTTTCTGAGTTTGTTCCTGGATCCAGAGTTTAATTTAGTCCCTCTGTGTAACTGAGTTGGACCTGCTGACCTGAGGTCAGAACAGGACAGCATTCGGACCCCCAGTGTGTAGAAATCCCCCTCATGTCAAGCAGGTCAAAGGTCAGATCAAAAACAGAGAGAATGAAAATCTCCCTTTATTGAAGTTCCTCAAATCTCACACTTAGTTTTAAATATTCTGCTATTAGTTGATAATCATCCAGTCCAGGTGTTTTAATGTTTAACTAGAGCAGATTAAAGATGCTGGTTGTAGTGAATAATTAGGTGGAATCGCCCTTTATCCATTTCCTGAATCTGAAGCTTCAATCACAAACCAACTTCAGCTTCGTCTGAAAAAATCCAGACCACTGAGTTTTTCTCTGAGCTCAACAGGCTGCAGGTTCTTCTGGACATCAGTTTTCTGGTCCAGACATCAGAACCAGCAGAGACTGCAGCACATGAATCTGGACCAGGTGTGTTAGGAGAGGTTCTGCACATGCTCAGACTGAAGGTTCACCGTCTGACAGAGAAAGTCGACCAACTCTGGATGAAATGGTTCCTAGAAACAGGGAAGCTTTCTGGGGACTCGACTGCCTGCTCATATGGAGCTGCAGCTCATGCAGGAGTTTTATGTTGGCAGGAAGCAAAACAACATGGAAGCAGGTGATGAGTTTCCATTTTAGTGTCAGTTCCACTGATGGAGCAAATTACGAGTCAGTCGTCCTCCAAACCACTGAGAGCAGCTTCCAGAGGAAATCTGAGTTTGTTCTGACAGACTCTGTCAGGATGACCACAGTCTTCTGGCTGAGTTCCTGACATGAAGGAGACAAAAATAATACAAAGATCATTAATTAACAGTCCTGCAGTAAATACTGACTTTGTGAAGGTTTTGGTGTTAAAGTCATTTAGTTCAAACATCTTGACATCTTGATTCAGCTCTTATTTTGTAGGACAGGAAGTGAGATCTTACCTTTGTAAAGCTTTGTGTGCATCAAGCTTCATCATTTACTGAAATCATCCTCATGTGGTTCACCTGGAAAATAGATTTAAAAATGACTCGTCTTCATAATCAGGTTGTTCCTTTATGATAATGTTTCCATTTCTGCAGCATCTCTGATGAAGGATTCAGAACTTCTAACAACAAGTCATGATAAAATGTTCTGGTTCTGCTGGTTTGGACTCTTTAAACCAGTTTGACTGGATCAGATGTTAGAATCAGTTCATCATGTTTCTTTTACATTCAGGGAAATTAATTTTCTACATTTTATTATTTATTTGTTCATATTTCAGTTTTAACTGCATCCTGTTGGCTTCAGCTCATCTTTTATTCTTTATTCAGATTGAAGAGCTGCAGTTTGTCAGAGACCAGCTGGACGTCTCTGTTCTCAGCTCTGAAGTCCAACCCGACCCATCTGACAGAACTGGACCTGATCGGAACCAACCTGGAAGGTTCTGGACTGAAGGAGCTCTGTGGTTTTCTACAGACTGAAGGCTGCAGACTGGAAACATTGGGGTTTGTAATTATATAATTATCAATATTTCAGTGAATAATTATCTATAATTGATCATAAATCAAAGTTCATATCTTCTGTTCTAATAAATATTTTCTGAGTTTGTTCCTGGATCCAGAGTTTAATTTAGTCCCTCTGTGTAACTAACTGAGTTGGACCTGCTGACCTGAGGTCAGAACAGGACAGCATTCGGACCACCAGTGTGTAGAAATCCCCCTCACGTCAAGCAGGTCAAAGGTCATTCAACCCAGTCTAGAAAAGTGAATTCTTGGAATCTGACAGGAACAAACCAATAATCAATGATTGATGCTTCAACACTTTGATCAGAACCTGGAAAGATTTTACTGTCTAAAATCCTCCAACACAACATGACCCAGTACCAGGTTCTGGTTCTGGTTCTGAAGTCAGCAGGTCTTTATTGAAGCAGCAGCTTGTTGGCATTAATAGTCATGAGACTCTTTAACTGGTTCTGTTGGACTGGTTAACCTGCATCCTGTTGGCTTCAGCTCACATCTTTTATTCTTTATTCAGGTTGGAGAACTCCAGGTTGTCAAAGATCAGCTGTAATTCTCTGGCCTCAGCTCTGAAGTCCAACAGCCTCCATCTGACAAAACTGAACCTGAGATTCAACAACCTGAAGGATTCAGATGTTCAGCAGCTGAAGCGTTTTGTAGAGACTTTATGGTAAGTAAATGTTTGTAGTGAGTCCAGCTGCTGTCAGCATATTGAGCTAAACCCAGTTAGCATCAATGCAAAGCTCCAGTGTTCCCAGTAAAGCTGCAGCTTCTCAGTGGGAGGAGGTTTCCAATCAGAGACAGCAATCAGCCAATCAGAGGAGCAGCAGCTTGCTGTGTTTGTGTTGGTGTGAAGATGAGTGTTGTTGCTGTGTCCATGTCTCCAGGACGTCCAGCTGGACTCCAGCGTCCAGCCGTCCAACATGTCTAGAGACAGTGGTCCT
>NW_015118419.1:0-1329 GCF_001443285.1 Poecilia latipinna | reverse complement strand
CTTAGAGCAGTTTTCAGGAACATCCAGCATTTATCTGATTAAAAAAAGGTTTTGTATATTTTAATGTTTTTATATTTATTATAAAATGTAAATAATGAAGTTTTGCATCATCATTGATTCTCAGTCTGTTTTGTTTTTTTCCATTTTTACCTCCATGTTTCATGTTTTCAGTTTTCTAGAGAACTTTAGGACTCGATGTGTCACATCAGGCTCTTTACTGAGATTCACTGATTTATTCTGACCTCAGAGAATCACTGGGATAATGTGCTGATTTGTTCATGTTTGATTTTATAGTTATTCTTATGTAATGTGGGTTCCTGAGTGTTTCATCACCAAATAGTTTTTAATAAATCTTTGTTTTTTCCATGCAGCTGACTCTGTACACATATAATAACTGAACCTTAATTTTAATGCTCCAGGCCATTTTGCTTCTTTTTCAGTTTTCACATTTAGTTTCAAAGCTTAAATTAGTAAAAGCAGAAACATCTCAAGTTGATTTCAGCTTTAAGCTACTAATTAAGCCAGCAGTTTATTTTTACATTATTGAGACTGAAGGTGTTTAAAAAAAACAGATGAGAAACATTTTGTTTCGATCAAAACTCGATTAATTAAATCAGCTATAGAATTAGAATAATAACTTGTATAAAACTGTCCTTTCTGTCTGGCTAATGGTGCAGCAGATCCTGCAGGGGGCGCTCTGGGGCCTCAGTGTTCAGCTCGGTTCCGGTCACAGCTCCCAGATTCCTGAATCTTCTGGTTCCTTCCTAAAACGTTTTCCTGCAATAAAATGTTGGCTGGAAATGAGCTGAAAACTGAGAAAAGAGCTGAAAAATTCAAATCTGACCTCAGAGTTTCACAGCTCAGATCACCATGGAGACCAAGAGAGGAAAACATGGAAGTAAAGGTGTTTAATGTCACCTGGAAGGGGGCGGAGCCTCAGGAGAGTCAGCTCCAGTCAGGTTTGGATCAGAACCGGTTCAGACTCCATGCAGAGCAGAGTCTGGATCAGGTGAGTTTTCACTTCTTGTTTTTCTCTCTGTGGAGGAACCAGAACTCGGCCCGGTTCTCCTTCAGAACCAAGCTGCTGGCTTCATGGAGCTGTGGTTCTGGTCGGGTTCTGGTTTCCTGTTGATCAGAACCAACTAACTCTGACAGCAGATTTCTACAAATTCTCTTAAAGCTGCAGTTTCCAGTTGCTGAGCTGAACTGGTTCCAGTATCTTTACTGGTTCTGCTGCTCTTCCTCCTGACGTCAGAAAACGCTGAACTCACATCTGGTTTTAGAGGAAGAGCTGATGTGAACCATTAAAACTGGTTTCCAGGATGAAAC
>NW_015118418.1:6539-8468 GCF_001443285.1 Poecilia latipinna | reverse complement strand
AGCGGGCTCAACGTGCTTCTTACCTGGGCAACAAACGGAGAGCAATAAAACGCAACCTGCAGTTATAAAAATAAAGCAGAGGCCTTTTGGAAAGATAAAGCTTAAAATTAAATTAATAGTTTAAATTTGATTTCTGTGTGGGGGCGCTAGTGCGCAGCTGAAAGATGTAGACGTGTTGGTTTGTGCTCTCCACCACAACTTTAAGTAATTCACTAAATACCACGATAAAAGCACCTAGAAACTGGCACTTTAGACGTTGCATCCTTGGCTGGCCACCGGGCATCATGTCGCCGTTGAAGAAAGCTGCAAACTCCGGGAAAAACAAGACTATGGACGGGTACATTGGAGGTGCTAACGCTAACGAGGCTAATGCTAACGTAAGTAGTGGCCATACTGGCGGGTCCGAGAGCGAACCCAGAGACTGGCTCCAGGGGAAAAGACCCGGTTGCTCGAGATGTGCCAGGAAATATGTAAAACTATGTCAGCGTCAATTCTTGAGAAATTGGACGAGCGCTTCGACGCCCTTGAAGCTAAGTTCCAATCTGTCCTCGCCGCACAGACTGACTTGCAGAACCGCATGGTTGGCCAGGAATTAGCAACCAAGGCTAACGAGGAGCGTCTGGGAGAACTTGAAACAAAATGTGAGGAGCTCACAAAGCTTGTATCCCAGCAGCAAACTAAGTTACTGGACTTGGAGGCCCGCTCCCGAAGACATAACATCAAAATTGTTGGCATCAAGGAAAACTCAGAAGAAGGGAGGCCAACTGAGTTTGTCTCTAAGCTCATCCCCGAACTACTGGGCAAACAACACTTCCCGCATCCACTGAAGGTTGACCGCGCACACCGCTCTCTGTGGCCTAAGCCCGCGGCGGGTGAGAAACCACGCACCATCATAGCCCAGAAACATCACTTTCAGAGCAAAGAGCAAATTCTACGCCTCGCCAGGACGCAGCCGATGGGATACAAGGGGAACAAAGTTTTGATTTTCCCAGACTACACCAGCGAAGTAATGAGCCAGCGCCGCGCCTTTCGGAATGCGACGCAAGCCTTGAGAGGGGATGGGATCAGGTTCCAGCTGCGCTACCCGGCCTGGCTGCTGGTGCAATGGCAGGATGGTGACCCCCCCGAGGTATTCAACGACCCGGCTCGGGCAGAGGCGGCTCACCTGCGGAGGAAGAGAAGCACGACTGAAAAGGACTAGTGAGCATGTGTGGCACATTTATCCAGTTTTTGCTTTTTCTCTTCACAGTCTTAAGGTGAACTAATTCCGTTAAGCTGTGGTTCGTTTGACGAACTATATTTTCTAATAACATACAGACGTTGACGTTTCGGGTGCATTTTGAAAGATCCGGGTTGTTTAGTTACATTTAAGTGTAATGATTGTTGTGGTGGAGGTGCCGTGACCTGACTGAGTTCGGTCCGCCATCTGTCCGGCAGCTCCTGCTTCGTTTAAAGGGGGAAGATTTGCGTCGTGTTCCTCAGTCGCTGGGAGGAGGAGGGGGGGAGGTCGGGGTGTGGTAATTGTATGTTTTGTTTTACCCAGAAGCACAAGCTTTACTCGTTTGTACCACTCGGCATCAAAACTGCTAGCTCTGACAATATACTTCTACAATGACTGATGTTCGCGGCGATGGGCGGACAGAGGGGGAAAATCTGCAACTGATCTCATGGAATGTAAAAGGTCTTGGTACTGCAATAAAGAGGGGAAAAGTTTTTAAACACCTTAAGTCCTTAGCTGCAGACATTATTTTTCTACAAGAGACCCATATTAGAAAAGATACACAACATAGACTGAAGTGTAGCTGGGTGTCTCAAATATACCAATCGCCTTTCACCTCACATGCTGGTGGTGTGGCTATATTATTGAGAAAGAATGTCCCATTTCAGACATCGTCTGTCGTCAGTGACCCAATGGGCAGGTACGTGATG
>NW_015118418.1:0-2711 GCF_001443285.1 Poecilia latipinna | reverse complement strand
CAGGGCTGCCCGCTGTCTCCAGCGCTTTTTGCTATTGCGCTGGAGCCACTTGCTGTGGCGATAAGGGAGCACCCGCATATTGAAGGCCTTCGAGCCGGTGGTGTTGAAACAGTCATCAGTTTATACGCTGACGATGTGATATTATATTTATATGACACAGTAAAATCTGTCCCCTTCCTCCTCAGCTTGATTACATCTTTTAGTAAAATCTCTGGATATACAATTAATTGGTCAAAGAGTGAATTGATGCCTCTATCCAATTCGTACCCATTAGGATTTCTACAAAAAGACCCATTCAAAGTGGTTGAGAGCCATCTTACCTACTTAGGCCTTACTATACCCAAAGATCCAAAACTTATATTTAAACTAAATTTTGCAAAGTTTATATCAGGATTAAAGCAAAACATTGAGTACTGGAAAACTTTGCCCCTGTCAATGATTGGACGCATTAATTCAGTTAAAATGATCTCCCTACCTAGGTTCTTGTATTTATGTCAAAATCTTCCTATATATCTTACAGCAGCCTTCTTTAAAGAACTGGACTCGATCGTTCAATCCTACATATGGAATGGGAAAAATGCTAGGATTTCTAGAGTACATTTACAGAAGCCGAGGGAGGAGGGAGGGCTGGGCCTACCTGTATTCAAACACTATTATTGGGCTGCCAACATCAGAGCACTAACCTTCTGGCAGCAGGGGTTCCCAGACAACCCAGCGATTGATACTCCTTTGTGGGTCAAGATGGAATCCAAACTGGCGAATAATTCCTCCCTACCAGCCATGTTGTTTGCCTGCCTTGAAAAGCCGGAAGCCTACCGAAACCTGAGCTTTGTGTTAAAACATGAAGTCAGAATCCTAAATCAGATCAGAAGTTTCCTTGCATTACCAAATACATCTGTACAGACGCCGTTATGTTTTAACCACAGTTTTCTGCCTCCTTGGCAGGATAAAGCTTATCACGACTGGAAGGAAAGGGGGTTGGTGTCAATTAAGGACTTGTATATTGGCAACAAGTTTGCATCATTCAGCCTATTGAAAGAAAAATATAATCTGCCCCATTCACACTTTTTTCGATATTTGCAGGTCAGGCATTACGTGAAATCAAAGATTCAGAACTTCGACACTCTTCCGATTGAACACGGCCTTGTTGACATCCTAGGGAGCCCCCCCCCCGACACAAGACATCTCATTACAAGAATTATACATCTATTTGGTGACCGAATGGTGCCACACACCACAAAAATGAGGGAGGCCTGGGGAAAGGAGCTGGGGTTAACAATCCCTGAACCCTTGTGGAACAGGTGCCTTTCTAAAATCAGCTCTTGTTCAATAAACAGCAGGCATCAGTTAATTCAGTTTAAAACCACACATCGGTTACACTACTCAAAGGTTAGATTGCACAAGATTTACCCCTCTGTCTCTCCAATGTGTGACAGGTGTATCTTTGGTCAAAAATATTTGATTGGTACTCCAAGGCATAGACTCTTTTACAGCCTGAACCAGGACTCATAATCTTTGGATGCCCTCTGGTGCCGGGGTCTATACCTGCTGTAATGTGGCAGCCATTGGATCTGGGACTGATTATTGCCAAGAGACTAATCTTAAAAAACTAGAGGTCCTCTGTTCCTCCTTCCTTCCACCTGTGGGTGACGGACATGATGTCCATGATACAAATGGAGAGACTACGGAAAGGCTCTAAAGACACTTTCTCATGTTACTGGACTCCCTTCTTGGAACACTTTTCGAAGACCAGACGAAGCTGATCAAATCCTTCTATGGTCTCTCCCCTTGGTCGCCCCCCTATGTATGTGTACCCTTGTATGTGACTATGTATATGTGCTGTGTGGGTATATATGTCAACTGCAATGTTTTATGCTTTGACCTGTGCATCTGGGCTTTGTTTTGTCTTTTTAACTGTATGTTCTAAACTTTGGAACCTTAAAATAAAATTAAAAAAATAAATAAATAAATGTTGGCAGCCTTTAGGGGATCTCAGCATAAGTTGCCCACATTTTCTAGGGAACACATAAAGGCCATTCTCTTTAGCTTATAGTGCTAGTTGCTGCAATACTTGCTAATGTTAGCCATGAGATATGATAACCTTGAGTAAAATGTCCAGTTTCTGTGGCTAACTATAACAGCTGACTGTTAGTGCTGCTGCTCACAGAGCAACACGGAAAGCTAACATTAGCAGGCTAATTAGTCAGGCTTTGCTAGCTAGCCTGCATCCTGCTAGGTTTTCAGAATCCCAACTTTACCTTTAAAGGAGTGTGATGACAATAACAGAAGTAAGCAGTATAATTTAGCTCTCGGCACATAACTTTCGAAGAAGACAGCTGCTTTTCGTGTGAATGAGAAATGAGTGCAAGTGGGCCAAGACAGGGAACAGATCGGTGACTACTCCAAGCTCCAAAACTTTCTCTAGGATTTTATTAAAGGGTCTTTAAACCACAGGAACTACATGACAGAACATTTTTAAGGTTTTTAAGATAGCAAGTTCTTAAAACCGTGGTAAACCTTGAGACAAGTAACTGGCCCATGACAGGCTAATAAAACTCTGAACACACTTTGGAAACTGGACAGAAAAGTCTTACTGACGCTTCTCATGTAAAAGTCTGAAGCCTTCTCTCATGAGTGGATTTGCTCCAGCATGTTTCATGGATTCAGCACTCAAAGTTACACATCACTAAAATAAAACTTCATAGGTGAGG
>NW_015118417.1:7018-8470 GCF_001443285.1 Poecilia latipinna | reverse complement strand
GCTGATTTTTAATTTTTTTTATTTAACATGATTCAAACTGTAACATTGTTTTATGACCATCATACACATTTATAGATCGCTTTCCAAATGTTCTATGATCAATGAGCCAACAATAGAAACACGTGTGAAATGTTGACCTGAAACCGCTGTGAAAACTTTGGTGCCGACTTTTCTCAAAGTGGAAAGTGATACGCAGGATGTAAATGCATTCATCAACCAAACGCATTACAATTCAATCATAGGTCTAAAAACAATGTTATGTTTTCCCAGAGGACTGACGTTTTTTAAAAAAAAAAAATACAAAAGAACTTAATGTAACAAAAAGTTTGTTCATTTAACAAAATGAGCGTAAATGTGTTGCTTTTTCTATCAATATACAAGAAAAGTAAAATGGATAAAATGGAATATTGGGGAAGGGGGAAACTAAGATAACTGTTTATTTTTAGCAAATCTATTCCCGACTGACCAACGTTACAATTGTAAAAGCACATTGTCCCTTTAATTATTCCATATTTCATCAAAAGGCTTATTTTATCAGAAAATGGCTGAGAGAGAAAAGCAGGAAACATATGTGTAAAGGTCAGAAAACTTCATACTTGGTTCCTGCTCAACCGCTATGCTCTTCTCAACAACTACAGTATATAGTGATACGCATGACCAACATTACTGCTGTGATTTTCATGCACATCCCCACAAACAGTTCTGTGGCTTCACAGTTTGTCAGCGTAGTCGTCTCCAAAGTCAACCATCAGCCTCAGAGCACTCAGGATCAGAGCGTTGACGTCTGGATGCAGCTGAATTTCATCACTGTAGTTCTTCACTGGGAGGATGCAGTTCATTGGGATCCCCAGACTGGAGCTGAAGTCACCCATCTACATAAAACACAATAATTGTTTTACTTTTTGTATATTTTTAGGGTTTTCTTTGTCCTGTTTAGAATAAATCTTTCCTTGACTCACCTTTCTCTTTAAATGTTTGCTCTTGTAGACGTTTTTCAGATCTCTTTCTGTTTCACCACAGGCTTTATCAACGTGGCTGAGAATCGCCAGCTGAGGGATTCCTGTAGATACAGAGATACAGACTCTAAGCATGGAGTTACTCAAGAAACTCCAAATGTATTTAAACAATATATTTAAATAACTATCACAGGAGTGTGATGAAACATTTATCCACCCATCCATTTTCTAACACCCTTGTCCATAGCGGGGTCAGGAGGGGTGCTGGTGCCCATCTACAGGGAACGTTTTGGGTGCAGAATGTTTATATGTTGTTTATGATGACATCAAAAAATATTTTCTGTACTGCAGAATAATAAATGCATATTGAATGTTTCTTACCCAGCTCACTGGCTGCTTCTCTGATTTCCCTCATCTTCTGTAAAACAGACTGATTCATTTGTGGCGCATTAGCATCATAGATGCAGACCAGAACATGAACTCTGTCACTGATGGA
>NW_015118417.1:0-2205 GCF_001443285.1 Poecilia latipinna | reverse complement strand
TCAACAAACACAACGTCAACTACAAACATAACCATAAAAATGTAGCTAATCAGAGTGATGATGTGACGCTTACATTTGCAATTTTGCACTGCAAAGCCACACAATTCATTGGCTTGATTGAACAGTGGTTAGTTGAACCTGTTTCATTTCCACATTTGATGTTATTCACTGCAAGCTCATTTATGTGAAACCGTTACCAAGCCCATTTAGTGGGATCGAGAGCTGCTTCTTTCTAATTCCAGCTTTCTCTCCCTCTCGCTCTACTTTGCATCGAGTGCACTGAGGTGCTACGTCAGGTTGCATCTCCAAAAACGATAACAATCTTTTTGGATGTTGCCTATGGAAGGTAACATCCTCTTAAAAATTGTTTTGTTTAATCTCTAATTATCTAAAATTAATATTCAGGATAGTCAAAATGTAGCTGTCTAGTCAAAACTCATTTTTATAATTATGCTCTGTGAAGGACTGGCGACCTGTCCAGAGTGTACCCCGCCTCTCGCCCGTTGACAGCTGGAGATGAGGACCAGCACCCCTCCTGACCCCAATGGTATAATGATGTAAGAAAATGGATGGAATATAATTACAGATAATCAGATGAAACTGGAGAAAGAGAGAGAGAGATCAAGCCCTTGCTTCCCAAACTTTAAACAGGCCCACTGGGAATTGTCCCAGTCTTCCCGATTAGTCAGTCAGGGCTTGTCTAAACTCTGTCATTTTGTGATTTTTGGGGCAAAAAAATCATAAATTTTATTTGCCCTCAAAGATTTGGGGTTATGTCATTTAACAAATGACCTGTTTATGTCATCAGGATAAATTGATGAGATAACCAGGTTCAAGTGACACTATTAATTCAGGAAACTGCTTTGATGGCTGATTATGCTGAACCAAAAAAACTAAATTCACCTTCAGGATATGGATCTTAACAAGGCACATTTACTCACCCCCAAGTTATCTCCCTCCATGGAGTTCTTAAAACTGTGAAGGAGAATTCACAGCAAAGTCTTAAAACCAGAACAGAGTGTTGAAGTAAAACAATTCATTTCTTTATTGAGGTAAGAAAAACACTTTCTGCTGTGTCAGCATGAATAATAAGTTGTACTCACGTGGAGATGGAGGTGGAGGTGGAGCTGAACAGAGCAAAGAGACACATTACTTAGGTTCATAAATGACTAAAAATATAATTAATGTTTATGTTAAAGTAATAAACACAATGGGTGTTCTTAAATCTGTAGTACATTGAGGCAGTGGTGGTGAATAGATTCAGTTTTACTCTAAAGTGAGTAAAGAAAAACATTAAAATGAAAAATACAGAGAAGAAACAGTACTTATATTGAGGAGCTAAACAAAACAACACGGGAAATATTGTGAGTTAAAATTTCAATAATTATAATTCCAATACAGTTTCCATTGCTACGCTTTCAGACAGTCCCTAACTATGATCCAGTGTTTATTCTCAATGGTTAACATGTAACTTTATTTCACTTTCTGCTATAAAAACATGTTCAAGATCAGTTTCATTTGAAGGGGAAAATAAAATTTGCTGAAAATATGCAACATATAGTGAAGTGAATCAGTGAAATAATCAATGCACATGTCACAACCAAAACAAACAAGAATGTAACTTACATGGTTGTGAAGAGCTGCCTCCCATGACAGTAACAGGAAATACTCTGTGAACACAGAGAAAGGAAGAGAGAATAACTCTGTAATGGTTTGTCAGAGCTCTGTAAATCGGCTCATTTGTTTTCCAGTTGTTTAGTGCAGCTGCTTTGTTACTGATAAAACATAAGGAAAAGAAACCTACCTTAGGAGGTGATGAGCTGCAGCAGAGAAAACCGTTACAGTGCTGATGAAAGAAAAAGCGAACCGCTCTTTTATAGTGCTTCCACAGTTTTCCTTTCACTTTCATAGACCATGTGATTTCTAAGAAGAGCGCTCACTTTGTGGAAAACAGGTTTCAGTTTTCATGTGACAGAGCAGCAACATAGAAAATCTGAGCTTGACAACAACTGCAGGATTTTGGCTGACCAACTAATCTAACAAGTACGTGCATAATGAATTGAATGCATGAATGATTCGTTCTATGGTTTTTTCGTTTCAAAATAAAATTGGAAAAACAAAACAAGCATGTGTTTTTTTGTTTTTAAAACAAAATTAGAAAAACGGCAATTGCAAAAAGAAAAAAGAAAACGGCCTGTTAATTTC
>NW_015118416.1:7812-8470 GCF_001443285.1 Poecilia latipinna | reverse complement strand
AGTGTGAAATGATTCTACTGGACTGGATAGATGAGGTACACTTATTTTTATTCCATTTTAGGAAATTTTTCATTTCAATAATTATTTTCAATAATTGTATTATTAACAAGAGACACCCAAGTGGAGACATGAAGTTGGAACAGAAATAACAAAAGTTAAAGATTTTAAGTACTTATGGTCCACTGTCCAGAACAACGGTGAATGTGGAAAAGAAGTGAAGGAATGTGTCCAAGCAGGGTGGACCGGGTGGAGAAAAGTGTCAGGTGTGATGTGTGATAAAAGAGTATCAGCAAGAATGAAGGGAAAGAGGTGTACAAGACAGTACTGAGATCACAGCAATGCTGTTCGGTTTAGAGACAGTGGCAATGACAAAGAGGCAGGAGGCAGAGCTAGAGGTAGCAGAGATGAAGATGTTGAGGTTCTCTTTGGGAGTGACAGGGATGGATAAGATCAGAAATGAATACATCAGAGGAAAAGCTCATGTCAAATGTGTAGGAGATAAAGTCCGAGAAGCCAGACTGAGATGGTTTGGACATGTACAGAGGAGAGACACTGAATAAATCGGTAGAAGGATGTTGAGGATGGACCTGCCAGGAAAGAGACCTAGAGGAAGACCAAAGAGGAGATTTATGGATGGAGTGAAAGAGGACATGAAGGT
>NW_015118416.1:0-1975 GCF_001443285.1 Poecilia latipinna | reverse complement strand
AACAAAGTCCAGCTATAGGGTAATGTTCAACAATTCACACAATTTTAGACTGAAAGGCACATGAGATTCTGCAACAGACTGGCGACCTGTCCAGAGTGACCCTGCCTCTCGCCCAGAACGTTAGCTGGAGAGGCACCAGCAACCCTCCCGACCCCACAAAGGGACAAGGGTGTCTTGAAAATGGATGGATGAGATTATACTTACTAAATATTTCAGTCACCAAGAGCTGGTGACCAGAAAGACTTCTCTCTCCACCCAGTCTGAATAGATCTCTGCTGCTCTGCTTGGTGGTTTGAGAGGATTTTGGATAAAATGTTGCAGACAGCAGATCAGGTCCCTCTGAGATCCAGCTAAAAAAGTAACACAGAGAATTTAAAAGTTAATATTTAAACAGTACTGCACCTGATGGAAGGAAAGAATAATGTGAAGAGAAAGGCTAATTATGTTTTCAAAAAATTATACATACTATTTATTTCTGAACAACTCCTGATTCCAGTTTTTGGTTCAGGACTTCTAATTTCTCTGCAGTGGAGGCTGGAAGGCCGAGCTCATCCAGTGAGTCCATCTCTTCAGCAGAACCAGACGGGTCAGAACGGCTCGCAGCATCCCGGGGTTTCCCAGGCAAACTCCTTCAACTCCTTAAGGCTTTGAAGACGTTACACAGAATGCTTCAGTCTGCAAAGAATAATAATAAAAAAGCTGTAATGTAAAATAATAATTTATTACAATGTAGACTGGGGGTGTTCAGCCCTGCAGGTCAGGACTTTGTCCTGCTTTAGATGAGTCTCTGCTGCAGCTCACCTGGATTAACGCAGGAAAACTAAAACAGACAAAACTCCCACCACACAAACCTTTATTTACATGTAACTCTCTTATTCATGTTGTCAACTAATCAAATCCAAAAATGCCCTACATCTATAAATAATTTAATTAAAAATATGATACATACACAAAGTGTAGTCACTGTTTTTACATGTAGGTTAAATTTACCTGATAGAGGAATTTCCAGTTGAACGGAGTCGGTTAGTGGAGTTACTGGTTGGACTAAACAGCTACAGGTGAACACAGAGCAGCTGGTGGATGAGATGGTGAAGGTGGAGGACAGGTGGGAGGCTGTGGCTGCTGGAGCTGCTGGTCATGGGGGAGATTTTCTGGATCTGTGGCTTTTCCTAAAAATCTGAATAGATCTCAGTTCACCTGTAACAAAAACATTTAATTAAAAACCTGCATAAACATCAGCGTGATTTATTTAATTAATCAAAGTTTTGTCCAATAATACTTGATTATCATGCATTTCTAAGTGGTCTGTAATACTGTAGTAACTCCTAAACACATTGAAGCAACATAAAGGGATCAAACTGAAGGAAACCATGAACAGCTCTCTCTCTCTCTCTTTGCAGCTAATAATCCTAATTACTGCCTTACAAAAACTTTTTACCTGATCCTCTTGGGCTTCTGCTTTGAGGTTTGACATCTTCAGCCAGACGACATTTCTGTATGACTTTCAAGTTGTCACCTGAAATTACATGAGAAAAAAAAAAATCATTACTTTAATCAAATAGGAAACATTCAAACATAAACACAATAATGTCCATTAAGAAAGAATATGACCAACTCTGAGCATCCTCTTCATCAGAAAAACAGTGTCTTCAGTCAGAGGCTGTAACACAGACTGCTACAGGAGGTCCTTCCTGCTCACAGCCATCAGCATCAACAACTCTTTGAAGGACCTTGAAATAATAAGATAAACATTAGATCTAATTGGCAAATTAACTAACACTGAATTAAGCAGAACATCACCCAGTAGCTTGTGCTGTGATACCAACAAATGTTGTGCTATTAATATGTAGAGCTGCATATTATTTTGTAGTTGATGATCCAGAGTGAAGGAAAAGACAGACAGTGTTTACAGTAGCTCAGGATAAACCACAGGCTCAACAATAACATGCTACTATGGATCAGACTGAACATTTAG
>NW_015118415.1:8088-8472 GCF_001443285.1 Poecilia latipinna | reverse complement strand
ATCATATAAACATCTGGAGTAGGTAACAATGAATGGAGTCAGATTCCAGTGTATTTAGTTTTGATGCTCTGTAGTTGCTAAGTAATAAAAAACTGTGCATTACAGCACACTTTCATTTTTGTACTAGCCGAGTTATGTGTGTGGTGCAGATTTTATGTGCAAGCTCAGCGTTTCTACATGAGGCCCCTGGACAGTTAGAGGCGGTGATGTCACCTCTGAACTTTGCTCTGCTCTCCATCCTGATGAGTTTTAGAAGGAGCAACTTTGTCCTTTTTGTCTTCTCTGTCCTCACCCTGGTCCATGCTGCTCTGTGTAGATCAGCTCACTTCTACCTTCAACTGAGCAGGAAACACAGATGTTTTTCATGGAGGACACAAAGAAGCC
>NW_015118415.1:0-2015 GCF_001443285.1 Poecilia latipinna | reverse complement strand
AAAACAATATTTAGAGAGAAGCATCAATCTCTGGAAAGGTTGTGGTCACATACTAACATCTCCAGGAGTCATTTCTAATCAAAGCTTTTCATAACAAATGCACAAAACAACAAAAAACTACCACACATCACAATAACTGGCAATATGTGGATAAGAATAATTGATAGATTCTTTCTGAATGTCAGTGTATGTAGCTGCGCATTTTAGTAGTAAGTTTCCTTCATATAATCATTTTTTGTGAAATAATGTTATAGAGGGAACATATCATTAAGCATCAGAGCTAAGATAAGCCAACAACTGGATTATTACTATATGTAATATATAGTTATATTGTCCACAAAGAAGTGGATCAGTTAATGAGCGTCAAGGCATCTCAAAGCATTATTCATGTTTTCTCGTTGTCTCTTTGGGAAATGGAGTTAAAGAAAATTAAATAACATTACAATAAAATCTATATTGAGTTTCTTCATTTTGGTTTTACATGAAAACAGGGATGTTATATAAAGGATCATTGTAGTAAAATATAAAAGTTCGTAACAGTTTCTAGAGTTTTTCTGGCAGAGCAGAAAGTAGAAATAAAATTACATCTTTGACAGAGTTACTGAGGAACCAGTCCAGCATGTAAATCCTGCATAGAGAGCTTCAGTGAATGTGTGATTGAAAGTGTGGAGGTGGATCAGGGAGCCAGAGGAGACTTTGTAGAAGGACAGAGTGCCAGCAGGACGGTCAAGATAAACTGCTACTTTGTTAGTGGAGGATGAAGAGGAGGGAAAAGAGGAAGGTGTCCCTATCTTATTATGCCAAGCAGAGTAACCATCACAATCAGAGCAGCTCAAACTCCAGGACTGGTTGTTAAATCCAAACATACAATCATCACCACCTCCCCTCCTTCTGATCCCCCTGTAACTCATGGCTATTCGAACATTTCTTTCCCACTCCACCTCCCAGTAACAGCGACCAGTCAGACCAGTAGCACACAGCAGGTGAGGACCATCAAATCTGTCTGGGTGGTCAGGATATGACTGAAGCTCCTCCACATGGGTCGCCTTCCTGTTGTCCTCAGACAGTTTGAGTTTTCTGCTCACTGTGTTTGCGTCGATGGCGAGTTGACAGGAATCTGATGGAGAGAACAAACACAATGCAGCTGCAGTTATTGATCATTTATTGACTGGTTGATGATGACCCCTGAGTGAGTGTTGTGACAGTTTGAAAGTGGTTCAATGTGAACTGATTTGTTGTCATAAAACCAATGAAAAACACTCTTACACTTCATCAGACCTTTCTTTAACCATTGGGCTCCTGCAGGCTCCAGGCTGAAAGAAGAAACGGGGATCTGATCATCAGTGTCTGCAAATATAAATCTGCAACCTGATACATGACTTCTGCTCAGAAAGAGTCAAAAGCATTTTATGTAAAAGGTTTAGATCATGGTGATAAGTTGTGGCTGTTGAAAGAATTACATGAAAATCTAGCAAAGAAGAAGATGTAATAATCCCAAAGATTGTTTCTTGAGTTTAAGTTTCAAATTCCTCACATAGGCGATTTGAACCTTTGATTTGGAAACGGGAACTGATCAAACCCTTGTTTGTCTCAATGGTGTGTATCAAAGAAAAGGGGATTACACTTGCCAGAAACATACTAGGGACTAGGATGTCATAAGTTTAGAGCCACCAAAGGAAGTTTTTAAAAATAAAAATTTTGTTTTCCAAACAGGAATGCAGTTTTGAGTTTTAGTTTTCTTCTATCTAGTTCATCTGAACTGTCAGCTCGAAGCAGCATTGTAAGTGATGGACAACCAAAGAACAATCAATCAGCATCTTGTCTTTGCCTTAGCTAAAATAACTAATATTAGAAATTAGAAATAATATACGTAAAGCTGTTTATTGTTGAGACTTTGTAGGTGCCTCATTACTCTATTTAAAGCTTTGATTAGATTTACTTCTGAAAATATTTCCAAACAGACATTTATGTAATGCTGAACATCTGTCACTGTGTTGTTTAGTCAAATTTAGGTT
>NW_015118414.1:0-8476 GCF_001443285.1 Poecilia latipinna | reverse complement strand
TGGTTCTGACTCACCTTGATAAACCAATGTAAAATATAATTTAAAAGTGACTGAAGTCTGTGGGATCAAATAGTTATGTAAATATGAGCACAAACAATAATAAAAAGAGTGCTAACTAAAAACCTATTATCTTCATAGGACGGCATCACTTACACTTGCAGAACTCAAACAGATGAAGACTATCGATGTGCAGATTATTGCCATGACGTCAGCTTGTTTTTGTGCTGCTTTTTCACCTTTGAGTAAACAGGAGTCCTGCCAGGTCCCATGGGGAGCAAGATCGAATCCGTTCCTGCTTCCAGCGCTCCTTATGGAGGTTATAAGCGGCCTGGAACATTGCTCTGATCCACAAACACATGCTGTGACTTGGCCACTTGTTCTCGCTACAGCAGATATGGTGAGTGCTGTTTAGTGTTTCTGTATTGCAAAGCTTTTTCTAAAAGTAAAAATATCTAAATCTGAATATTTTAAGTGTCTGCAGGTGACTTTATTTCAGAGTATGTAAAATTGACAATGTAATCAAAGAAACTGTGTTAAGGTTGACTTTGTACTCTCTTATAAATAAAGTAATCTTCGTTCTTCAATATTAATTAAAAAATAAAGTATTTTTTGTAGTTTGACTATAGATTTGTTGAAATTTTATTTATTTATTTAAACTCTTTCATACTTTTAAGACACTTTTAAAAAATGAAAACTAAAAATTTCTACAATTTGCTGTGCTTTGACAAGGATGAAAGTCATATCAGTGGTATGATAAGAAAAAATATTTATGGACTGTATTGTTGGTGTGCTACTCTAATATCATCAATGCAAGTGTGTGAAATGGTGAAAGGCTATGATAATTAGTGCACCAACTAGAAACTGTTTATTGACTAGGTGGTGATAACTAACTGTATTTTACAGATCCTCAAATCAATATGGATTCTTAGGCTAATAAGACCATCATGAAGGAGACATTTATTTGTGAATATAAAGGCAGAATAAAAGTTTAAAAAATCCATCAAATGTTTTCTCCCCAAAGAATCCATTATATGTTTTTACAATTACCATTTTTTCCTCATTTTAAAAACATGCAGAAGCATGTTTTTAATATAAACATTTTTGCACTTTGATTGTGGTAATATGCCAATTCAAATTTTTCAGTAGAAAAAGTGAAAGATGTTATGTGGTCGAATTAAATAGAACAATGAAATGTTTGGGAGATTACCTCGAATTCCACCCATCAGTCATCTGGACATATTTTACATACAAAGTTTATATTTGTATTGTAATTGTCTTCTGTACCGAGTCACTTATTTAGCAAGATCTTCATAGTGCTTTCCTTTCAGAACCAAGTGAATTTGGTGCATCATCTGTTAATTCCCTGTTTTTATACTCTTGTGATGAATTCTTGTTCCTCTACAGCAGGGGTCCCCAAACTTTTTCCTGTGAGGGCCACATAACTTTTCCCTTCTCTAGTGGGGGGCCGGAGTCAGTTTGTAACAGAAAAAGTGTGACGTTTGCTGGAGTGCCTAAATGTAAAAATGTATTGTCTTCCATAAAGCACAGTCAAATAACCCTCTCTAGGTTCTTCACAGAAAAAAATCCAGGAAATAACACTATTTATGAATTAAATACCGTATTTTACCGGACTATAAGCCGCAGATATTTCTTCCGCTCCAGGTTTTCCACAGCGATGCAGCAGCAGCAGCAGAGGGGCGGACACCCAACATTTGAGTCACAACAGGTCAATTGAATATCACATTTATTACGGTTGAAAAAGAAAAAGTTGCCAAGTTTAGATTTAACTGAACCGGTAGTTTCCAAACGGTAACTATAACAGTAAAAGTGCTGATCCTTCGTGTCTGCCACTAGCATATGCTAAATGAAAATGGGCACCTTCTTCCACTTCTACTTCTTCTTATTATTATTATTTAGATTTCAATGGCAGCTTGCATCCATTATTGTTGCACTACTGCCATCTATTGGAATCTAATATTTATGCCTCAAATTCTCATAATAATCCCAGTATTATTTAAAAAAACGAAAAATCTTCTTTTAACTGATCAACAACATTTTCAAATTTCAATTTCCTATTTAAACCTAATTCCGTTTTAATGGGCAATTTCTTCTTTTATTTCCAATTTTGACTTCCAATGATTCACTTCCTGCTAAAGAGCCCACTGGTGGTTGAAGAAAAATCCACATATAAACCGTACCGGACTATAAGCCAAATGGTTCAAAGTTTAGGAAAAAAGTAGCGGCTTATATGTATATGAAAAAAAAAATCTAAATGCTTTCTGGTATTGTTCAGGGGGCGGGACCAAATGTGGAGGCAGGCCAGATCCGGCCCGCGGGCCGTAGTTTGGGGACCACTGTTCTACAGAGCAATTCACAATATATATTTCTTGCAGTGCTTTTAAACCAAATTTACCCGAGGGATCAGAGTAGGGTCAGTGTTTTTTTTAATGGAGGTATAGTTTAGACTTAGACTTAAATAAAATAACATAAAATAAAGTAACAAAAGAATGAAACAACCCATTCAAGAACTTCCAGGTTCCAGACCCATAATCTAGCAAATAACCTAGTCTCAATGGCACTGATCGTAGATGATGTCAGACATGAATGACGTCAAATTAAAAAGGCTTACCTCATTAACTGGATGGAGGCAGTGCAGTCAGACCAACCATACGTAATTTAGCCATAATGCATTGCAACTTTAATAACATTGCGACGTCTGTGTGACTACATTTTATTTAAATGTATAAAAACCACATAGCCTACAGTATTATCACTGTATTGGTTATACATGTAAAATTAATATTTCTCAAATAAGGTCTATTATTATAACTAATCCCTTTAATTTCCTGCTAGGTACCAAAACTGTTGCCACACAATAGAAAAGTGGAGTGGCCATGTCCAGTTTTAATTTCACCAGACAAACTCATGCTGGATACAACTGAGTAGAACTTCATGAGACTGATTTTGCAACAAAAAAAGTTTTTTGTCATAATGTTTAATATAACAATGTTTCTGATCAGATCTGCCAAACAGAAACATTTTGTTATGATATGGAATTGTACAATATAAAATACCACAAAACTAAACCCTACCCAGTTTGGTGGCAGTTTGTGGTGACGTTTCCTGGGAATTTTTGTACAGTTCAAATCAAAGACCAAGGAGGATTATAGATACGGTGAGGACAGAGATATGGTGTGAGAAGAATGGTAAAATGGTAAATGGGCTGTACTTAAACAGGTCACAAAGTGCTTCACACTCCATTCACCCATTCAAACACACATTCACATGCCAATGTTTTGAGCTACTGCATTGTAGCCACAGCTGCCCTGGGGCAGAGTGACAGAAGAGAGCCTGCTATGCACTGGCACCACGTGGCCAGTGGATGGCACCACCACCAGCAGACAAGTTGAGTGAAGAGTCTTGCAAGAGGAATCAAGGTCCTCCTCATTTACTTTATATCTGAAACAATTAAATCTTTTATTGAAAAGATTGAATTGGCACATGTACTATCCAAACTAGCTTTTTTGCTTTTGTTTACTCTTGTTTCAGAAGACAAAAGCCACAGTTATCTGGACATGCAGCTTGCTGATCTCTCTGATTGTAGAGTCCTACCATGCTCAGAAGGTAAAACTCTCCAGCTTTGACACCTACTGGCAGGTTTCTGTAACGTCATCCTCTCTTACCAGTAAAATATTATCGTTTCAGCTCAGTATTCACTGGGGTCCTCAGTCCATGATGTACTTGAAGGGCAAGTGTGAGTGCAGATAAACTAACATTCCTTACACACTAATACCACAGGCATAATTATGTTAAATTAAGTATGGTTGTCCTAACAACACAGAACAAATGTGTTTTGAATGTTTAATGTTCCACGTTTAGGACAGCTTAACATCTTCATGCTCTGTCTCCCATGCCACCATCCAGCATCACACATACCAACCATGTGACCACCATCAAGTTCTGCTCAGACATGCTGCTGTGTCTTCAAAACATTCTGTTTCTCTGCTGATCTTCACTCACCGCTTTGGCTGCACAACTTTTAGCCTCTCTGGTCCTAAATCCATGTAAAAGGGACTTCAAATTAAATACCCTCATTCATATTACCATTACTGCTTTTTATGCAGAGCAAACTACATACTAGTTAGGCATTTTCTAACTAGAGAAAGGTATCTTTCATTTGGTACTTCACCCTTTGGATCATTGCTGTGTTCTTGTATGAACTTACTGGAGCATTGGTTCCTGAAGGTCAATTTAGGTCCATTTAGTAATGTAGCAAATTTAAAGGCAACTTCTTATCACCAAAAGGCACTTCACAAGACAAATATCTAGTTTTTTCAAAGATGTATATGTATGTATATGTATATGTAACTCAATCCATTCATCCGAAGTACAAACATTCCTATTTGATCGTAGCTAACATATAGTGCAAATTCAGTTTATATTCTCAGTTTCTAAAGTTGTCACTGGAAGCCCCATTTGATTGCATTTAGTTAATGTCTCAGCAGCAATTCCTCAGACTGAGTAAGCATGAAACAGCATTAAAAAGGAACTTGCTTGACAATTTCTTGTTTGTTTTAACATCTGTTATAAGAGAAAGTCTGCAAAATCTAATGTAATATATATTATTTTCGTTCTTAGATGGGAAAAGGTTTGCTTTGGAGGACGGAACCAGTGTGTTGAAGCAGAGTCTTCAGGGTTTCGGTGGACTGCTCCAAGGTACAGTAACACCTCCACTGCCTCATTTGGTTACTTCTTGTATTATGAATAGACAGCTCACAGTTATTAGCCAATGTCAATGTCAAATGTACTTATATAGCACTTTAAAAGTATGTATAAAACTGCACCAAAGTGCTGTACAAGAATACAATAACACAAATTGATAAAAACAGAGTATCAAAACACTACTTCAAAGAATAAAAATGAGTTTTCAGAAGCAATTTAAAATGATCCAAGCTGCGGGCAGATCTAATCTAAGCTTACTTGTAGCAAGTTTTACAGTGAGAAGATTTTTTTTTTTAAATACAGTCATATTGTATTCAAGAACATAGAATATTAAAACAACTACGGCAAGTCAACAACAATCTAAGGCAAAAACTAACAGGAGAGACCAAGAGAAACTACTCTTCCCCTCCAGACAGTCAGAAAACAAATAATGCAAATATGATCATGCAGTCCAAAGATTAGGAGATTCTTCTTTGTCTTCATTCTGACTATTCGTACGCTAGGAAACTTCTTTAAAGTTGTTCAAACTACCATAATCTAAATATTTCTCTGCTCCAGGTTATAGAATGTTCCATTTGATTCAGACAATAACTATGTCCAGCCTAAAGTAATCTATGTCTAATAATTGACTAATAATCATCAGTATCAATACAAACTAAAAGGAATAGTTTGAATTGTATAACTGCATAGATTCAGACACCACATGAATATGTTTATTAATAAATGTTGTAGATTATTATATTTAGTATCCAATTCATTTCAGATTGAAAAATTATCTGAAGATAAACTGAAGTAATACTGAAGGACAGGAGTGTGTTATATGTTTATTAATTCCAACAGACCAAATGATGTTACTGTTTCAAATCATTGTCTCATTCTGCACATCAAAAAGCAGTTCCCTGTTCCTTTGAGCAAGTTGCAAATTCTCAAAGTAATGAAGAAGAAAAGTGTCTTCTTCATCAGGAGGAAGCTGTCTTCTCTGCTGTTTCCTGCTTTTTCAATTGCCATTATGCTGATCAAAATATTATACAGGTCTTTGTTGAATACTCTCAACCTCCACAATATCTAAACATAAATTTAATTTTTAAGTCTTAACATGCAAAATGCTTGAATAAGTTGTGATTCTATGCATTTCTAGACTCTAAATCTGTTCTGAACTGGTAACTTTCTCCCAGATGAATCCTGAATTTCTCTAACGAAGGCAAACGTGTGAAGCATTAGATCAACCTACGGTGGCCGACAGGTGTAAATGCACAGCAACAGAGAAAACATGCAAACAAAAAAAGACACGAGCACAAATGAAATGCAGCAAACATAAAAAGAGACGCAAACAAAAAAGAATACAACCACAAATGAAATGCAGCAAACAAAAAAAGAGACGCAAACAAATGAAAAGCAGCAAAGGCTTAGCTTTAATCAGTCAAACCCATTTGCTCAGGAATAAATTAAATACTTTAGTGAACCAAAAAAATTTACAGCTATTACCTGGCTTAATATCTGTGTTTCACCTCCACTCATAGGGGAAAACTAGCGGGAGTTTTTAAAACGATTTGCCGGGAGACATGGGTTCTCTCTCGGTGTGCCGAACCTGGAGCGCCCGGCCAGCTGACAGCTGGCGAGGGGAGCTGGCTGTTAATGCAGCGGGAGCAGATCTCCGAAAACGTCGGAGCAATATTGTAATTAAGTGATTTATTGATGAACCGAACAGATATTTGAGATCTATACATCTACATTCTCGCCTAAAAACATTGTAAAAAATAATTTTGTGTAATTTTAAGTGTAACACAGCAAAAATAATTTTGCCGCCATTGCTGCTTTTAAAGGATGCACACCCTAAATTTGGACACAGCTGTTTTTTGTTCGACTCCCTCTAGTGGTCTGGAGCACTTTTTGTTTGCATCTTTTCTTTTGTTTGCTGCATTTCATTTGTTTGCGTCTCTTTTTTTGTTTGCTGCATTTCATTTGTTTGCGTCTCTTTTTTTGTTTGCTGCATTTCATTTGTGCACGTGTGTTCTTTTTTTGTTTGCATGTTTTCTCTGTTGCTGTGCATTTGCACCTGTCGGCCACCGTATCAACCAATGATCATCCAATTTTATGAAATAACTCAAATGTGCTTCCCATCAACTGGCACATACATAGTGCATATAGCCAGAGCACAACAATATGTTACATTTCTGACAGTGGAAGGACAAGGATCAGGACGGGGTCAACAGCTAGAGAGAAGAAGAGGAAGAGGAGTGAAGATGAAGACATAATGTCAGTTTTCATCACTCCTACATCATCAGACAAGAGTTTGTGACCCACAACAAGATGCAGATGAAGTTCCTCTCACCCTTCTTCTCATTCCTGAACCCTGTTGAGACATTTTTCTCAGCACGGAGATGGAAAGTAAATGAAGACTGCACAGCATCTGCTGTTTTTCTTAAACACCACATTTCCTATGTTTTCATTTTGTCATGATGTGTGAGGGTTGTAGTGGATCCACATGCAGGGAGGCTGAGGCATCAAGTGAATTAGAAGATTTTAGTGAAAATGATGAAAATACAAACTTACAAAAACCACAGAGAGCCAGAGGAGAACAAAAACCATAATCAACAGAGAAAGAACCAGAAAGGAGACATGGGGAATACATGGGGTAAACTGGGAAAAATTGGGAAGATACCTTTTTTTCTTTGTGCTCTGCGGTGCTTTTATTTCTTTTCTGTATCACAATGACATGGTCTGTCAACAATTCACAGTAACAGCATTAATGTAAATCTTGTCGAGTCTCTTACTATTGCTCTCCCACTATCTCCAGTACCTGTCATCAAAACGTTAGCCATGGTTTACAACAGAACATCCCTCCAAAGCACACTGTTATATGACATGACTAATCAATTTGATCACAGTGAAACAATGACTTGTCATTCTGAGACATGTTCACTGACAGATTTTTACTTTTGATAGATTTTGAGAAAGAAACTGGATTTTGCAGGTAATCCAGGCTATTTTACTGCTTTTATGAACTGTTTTTAGAAATGCACTCATTAGATCCCTGCTTCCATCATTTGATAGTTGCAGCATTAAAGAGTGTCTGTAGTGTTTTGGGGGGTTATTTAAACCATAGGTTAGCTGGTTTGGTTTTTATTCTGTTCTTTGGTTTAGTAAAAGTGTATACTTTTTAAAAATCTTATCCAGGATGACAACACATTAAACGTCTCAGGTAAACTTGAGTGTCAAATCCTTTTAAACTATGTTTCTAGTCACAGCTATATTAGAACATTGTCCATATCAGATGTGTGTTGTATTTTGCAGGTATCCAGATGCTCCAGTCATTGGAACTGAAAGAAAACCCAAAAATTCTGATTTTGGAGAAAATTTTCATCCAGAATCTCCAAGAGAGATGAGTCACTCTGCCTACTTCTCAGTGAATATCACCAACTTTACATCCCAGCACTAAACCTTATAATACAGAGGTTCTTCATCAGCCTTCTTAAATGAAAGCTTTGGGTTTGTCAGTAACCGGTTGTGTGATTCCTGTTGTTTTTCATGTATCAGATTTAATTTTATCTTGTTGTAAAATGAAAAACCCTGTTAATAAAAATTAGAGAATGGTATTGATATTTCTTTTTCCATCTGCTTTATTGTCTGCTGTGGTGAAACAATCTTGAAACAATCTATTTGGTTTGGCTATGAATGAATAATTATTATATATAACAATTATTAACAAAATTACTATTGAATTATTAGTTGCAGAATTAGTTTGCAAATATAT
>NW_015118413.1:0-8484 GCF_001443285.1 Poecilia latipinna | reverse complement strand
AAGATAAAAACAGTAAAAACATTGAAGACATCAAAACCCACACTCTAACCCTAATTTAGCCACTTCTAAAAGCAATCAGTTGCATTGAATCTTATTTCCAAACTACATTAAATATTATAGCTAAAATATGACAGTAGAAAAATACTTTTACAAGGCATGGTATGTCTGCATTCTCACTTGATTTATTTTTTGTCTATTTTTAAAATGGATTTTAGTTCCACTCCTAAGTCTTATTTTTATTATTTTAATTGCTGATGAGAAAAACAGACTTAGAAAAGTGATTGATATAGCTGTTCAGTCTGCAGTAAATGTAATGCTGTTAAGTCAATACTCAGATTCTCCTGCACCGTCTCGTGCTCACTCTGTGTCAGCTGTTGAAACTCTGGTCTGCAGGGCTCCACGGGTCACACAGCTGCTAACTGGCTCAATATTCAGTCTGGAACAATACAGATTAAACACCTGAGCAAGATCATTCATTTTCCTGATGCATCTAAACAACCCAAATGCCAAGTAATGCTGCTGGAAAACAGAGTGACAGACAGACAGACATATAGATTCTAAATTCCACTCCATTTCCTTACATAGTATTTGCTGAAGTTAAGAAAATGTATTTTTTTATATACACCTCCAAGTGCCTAAAAATGTTGTGCTGGTTGTACTTCAAGTTCAATTTGAGTTCAAGCTGAAATAAGGGCAGTAGGAGAGAAAAATCACATTAATGAAAGTAGAGGTGGAATACAGTAAATTTCTATAGAATCTAAAATGCCTCATCATCATCATCATCATCATCATCATCATCATCATCATCATCATCATCATCGTGTCACTTAGGTAGAGAAAAAAATCCATTTCTATAGGTGCCTCAGCAGAGAGCAGGGCACATTCACTCTATACAGAGCATCAGCAAATGTTAGCTTACCACAGACAAAAGAATGGAGGACTGGTGGAGGGTTAAGGAAGTAAAGAAGTGTGCAGAGTGTGGATCTAAAGAAATAGGCAGCTTTCCAGGTCATTCATTTCATTGCGTAACCTGGCAAACAGTCCAGTGCTGCATAATGCACACTCTGTTATACAGCACCAGACCGCCTGCAGTAAGACAAGCATTTATGCACTTTTTGATGTCCTTACATACACGCACACACACACACACACACGCACACACACCAAAATGGTCATGCACATACTTTCAATTCAGTCCATTTAGCCTGAGTACCACTCCAGCAGAGTGGCCCTGTGTTGTCATGGTTACCACATCCCAGCAGCTGGGAGGATGAGGGGATGGAATGATGGAGTGAAGTGGAAAAGTTGAATTTAGAGAGAGTATGAAATGCTGATAAGAGCTCTGGTAGACAGCACGTTGGAAATGGAAAGAGTAAAAAGGAAGCCATAAAAACTGACAGTAGACATGAAGGCAGCAGGTGGGCACTGAGAATTTATCCAGAAGTATTAAAGAGACATAATGTGTACAGAAGGGTTCAAGGTTTTATATTTCCTGACAGTGTAATCGTAAGAAACTTCAACCTGATTGACTAACATCGTTTTCATGACTGACAGCTTTTGGCTTATATGAGAGGAATTTGAACTGAAGAGTGGGAGAAGGCAGCTTGTCAGGAAGGTGGATAGGCAGGTTAGTGAAGGTATCCTGAAGATGAGTGTCACCATGGGGTAGAAAGGCAGGCGAGTTCACAGGATGAGTTGTGCAAATGAGACTGAAGGACCATTAGTGAATGCTTAAATTAACGATTCAGTGTGAGATGAAACAAGGAAAATATCTGGGAAAATAAACTTTGTGGACATGGAAACAATGAGGACAATGCAACACGCTGCAGCCAAGTTAAGATTTGATTCAATTTAGCATTTTTTTCTGGAAATACATTTAAAAAGTTTCTACTTACATGAAGTTTACACAAGATGTTGGCAAAAACGCAAGTAATCCTCATCTACTTTCACCTTCAGATTCTAGTCAAGAATGTAGTGGTAAATTTCTTTATTCATTCTTTTCTTAAGTATTTATCAAATCTGCCGGTGGCTCTCTTTAATGTTCCGCCTGCAGACTTCCCTTTTGGCATGGCCATTTGGGGTGACAGACAGAACCATTTTACCTCTAAATATGACATGTGCAATGACCAGACTGATTTTTTTTTTCAAAATCTTCTCAGCAAACCTCAGACAAGTTTCAGCAGTTTTTTCTTCATCTGTGGAGTTTTGTGCCATAAAAATGCCTTGCCTGTTATTTCCAGGTATCTCTGAAGCTCTCTGTAAGTGTCCCTTGGCTCTTTGGCAACTCTCTTAGTCATTTTGTCAGAACGCTTCTCTGAATCACCTGTCTGGTTCTGGTTCATGGTTGACATCTGGGTTTCAGGACTGGAACGTTCAGAAGTTTAGAGTTGCATTTGTAACCGATGCCATTGGTTAGTTTTATAGCAGTGGGCCTTTTTTGTGAAAATTAATTCTAAAACTGTGTGCAACACTTTGCTATTAAGAAAGTGTTAAAAAAGAATAAGTCAATACTTATTTGCACATAGTTATAAGAAAACTTTCTAAACATTGATAGATTTCAACAGTTTTTTGGCTGTCTGTCATTCACTCATCCTATTTTTAATGTTATAAATTTATTTCCTGTGTCATTCCAGTTTTTTTACCCACAACTTTACACTATATGTTGGGTAATCTGTTTAGATTTTTCTGTATGTGTGGATGAGTTTGGTTTTTAATGACAGGGTGTGAATTTTATGGCAGTAACATCCTTAACATACTAAGAAAAATGTTGATATTTTCAATTCTTTTGCAGTCCCCTGTATGTCAAAAGTGGGGAAACACATGGAGCGAAAGTACCTCAGCAACTGACAAGCAATCTAGTGTATACTACCAGTGTATACTAGAAGTGTTCTTTACTAATAATCTAGTCTTATACAGTCGGTTAACCTTGATGTGTTCTGCGTTGTGTTCAGATGAAGAAGGGAGTCAGATCACTGGAGTTGCTGGTTGATCTTTAATGCAGGTTGCTGACAGAGCCCTGCACAAACAGAAATACAAAAAGCCCTTTAACATGCAGCTCTTCCATTCACAGGAGTCGGAATTCCCCCAGCAGATAAGCACATGGAGAAATTCTGTGACTAACTAATAACAATATCTGCTCTAATATTTAAGAAAAATGTTCTGAACTTGTCAAAATAAATGTATGTATTAAAACATAAACATTCACAGCTGCATGTGCTTTCAATTATTTTATAAATTTCAAAAAAACATGAACTTAACCAAGAGCAAAGAAAAGTTCCTACCTCTTCTCAGGCAGCCTAGCGCCAACTGAGAGTAGTACAATACTGATGTCATAAGACACTCTCTTAAAGTGACAGTACAGGTACTAGTGTTTACCAAAATAAATAAAATAATACAATTCTTAAAATATAACAAAGAAAAAATAGGATTCTTCAGTGTTAATCAGGATTTGGTGAAATTTCAAACATTATAAAAATAAATAAAAGCACATTTTCTAAACTTGTTACACTAGCAAGGGGTGTTGGCTTGTGGTGCACCTTCTATGCTGAAAGGTCTGATGACAGGAAGTGTGAATGGTGCTGCTCTGTGGAGGACTGGACTCTGTAACCAAAGAATTAGAGGAATAAAATGTTAAACTTCTTTGCTCGTTGTTTTCCTCTTGTGTCCCGATTTCAGGGCTCCGTAATGTACACAGTGGAAAAACACACAGAGAACAACCAGTCGCCATTCAACGTCAGAGATATCTAGAGTTTTATTCAGACAATTAAATGGATAGAAAAACAGATCAGCGTCGCACCCAAACCATCAAGAAGTCCAAATCATAAAACAGACATTTAATTACCTGAGAAAAGTAGAAAAATGAACAAAACACAAAAATAAGAGAAAAAGCAAAGGCGCCTTTGGGAATCGCTCGTGCGGCTGCAAACAAAGCAATTCGATTTGCTGCTATAAAATGGGGACTTTTTATTAAGAGGTGTAGTCCTAATTTTAATATATGCATTGAAGGTGTGTCCTCTCCTTCTAGTCCTCCAAGCAGTTTCAAATTACCTAGATGGGATGGTCTAAATGATTTTGTCACCTTCTTTGAGACGTATTCAAAACCGAAGTTGAAGAGAGAGAGAGAGAGAGAGAGAGAGAGAGAGAGAGCAAAGGTCCAGAGTGAGTAAAAGTTAGAGAGAGCAAAGGTCATTCTCAAACAGGATTTTCTCATGTCGGTTACATCTGGAGTCTCTCCTCTTCCTCCCTTTCTAAACATTTGAACAAAGACCCTAGTTGTCAGAAAGACATTTATTTTTCACCTAGACCTTGTTTTGTTTTTCTCCAGGTTTTAAGTGTCTTCATTACCCCTAGAAAATCACTAAAGAATTTGACTTGTGAACAGACAGAACTTGTCTTTTCCATCATGTTTTTATCTGAACTGCCCAGCATCTGTTTCCTTTTCTGAGCAATTAATCAAAAAACAGATTCTTGCATTAAACCTAAAGTAATATATAGGCAACTTGGAACCCAGTGTTCTTATTTTAAAATGCTGATGATTCTATATAATATTATACATATGGTTAAGTTTAAAAACTAGCATATTTTAATTTTATTTTCCTAACAACTCCCAACAGGGAGAAACACGAACAATTAGTGGAGACAAAAACAATTTAAAAATCACTGCTCCATACAGGTCAGGATCATGACACCTTCATGACCTTTCCTACACGTTCTCTCTTGGTGTTTAATTTCCCTCATGCTACAGTGACGTTGTGATCGTGAATTGCTTAAACTGCCATGGTGATCATTTTTATTCTGTGGATAAAATCAACTCCAACTCAGACACTGAATGAAAATCTATCGCATTAAAGGTGGCTTACATTGTAGGCCTGTCTTTGTGTAATATTGTGGAATCATAATTTAATAAAGTATTTGCAATAAACTCGTTCAATCATAAAATAAATGTTGTTTGGAAGATGCAGTCATGTCAATAAGTTATGACACCTTGTGAAGACGTCTGAGTCGTTCTAATCTGTTGGCAAATGGAGTTTTAATATAAAGCTGATATAAAAAAATAAATAACATTAAGACACAATTCGAGGTGAAGAAACAATACTATAAGCTTTTCTAATCCTGTCATAAAAAATATATTTTCTACAAAGAAATGTACTTGACCTCTCCCACTTTTATTTGCAGTTAAAATGTTTAAACTCTCACACAGACTCATCAGTTCTGGTAAACATGGGGAGAACATTGACACTTGGTATTTTGACATAGCTTTACCCATTTTAGACCTCAGGCATCGGTCTGCTCCTGTCATTCTGTTGAAATGAGAGCGGGCAGCACAGTGAGATCAAAGAGACATCAGTGGAGAGATTTAAAGAGATCTGAAAGGAATTTGAAGTCAACAAGTTCGCTGTCCAGTAAATGGACAAGTGGAAGACATTCAGGAGAACTGTCAACATATAAAATTCTGGCAGTCCAGGCAATCTCACCAAACAAGAGTAGACAGCAAAATCTGAAATCTTCTAAAACCCCAAAGCATCATTACAGGGTTTACAGCGGGTTCCTGATGCTGATGAATATGAAAATCAATGGTGGTGCAAGCAGAAAGAGACTGCACAAATTTAAACTTCAGGAGAGATGTGCCAGCAAAACATAAAGCTGGCACAAGGTAGACAAGCTTGCCAAGGTAGACAAGTACCAGGAAGTCTGAGGTAGTGTTCTTTAAAAAGATGAACCAAATACTGAAATGTTCAAACACTACAACAGAGGGCACATTTAAAGCAAAAATAATATTTCAGGCAGTCATACCAGCTGCATTGCATGGAGGTGGAAGCTCACTACTGTCAGATAATGGTCTATGATCACTGGGATTGGCTCTAATATGAGGTCCTACTCACCTGTTCTCTGCTCAGACATTAATTCTTTATGTCAGGATCTCTGAGACCTTTTCAGTATCAGTCTGCTGCCTCCTGTGGTACCATAAGTTATTCCCTTCTCTACAGATCCCAGCTGTGTCACTGGTCCTTCTGAAACACCAACTTCTTCCTCAATCTGCATTAATAATTTCCGGTTGTTACTAGAGTAAATTATGTGCTTCTTCCAACCCTTTATAGAGTAGAATCTATTGTTTGTCACTGTACATATGTACAATGATATTAAAGGTTATTCAGAGAATAACCTTTATTATTCTCTACTGGTACTGATGCAAAACCAGCAGCACACCTGGTTTTGCATCAATACTTCCTTCCTTAGCTCTAAGAACCATCGTAGAATCCAGCCTGAACTGAACCATGTTTCAGAGGGTGACTGAAACATGCAAAAACATTAATGCTGAAGCAGATCTGGACCTTCCTCATGACTATGACCAAAAACCATACCAGAAAATCCTCCAAGTACTGCCGCAGAATTCAGACATGGTGAGCCCAGATCTTGATCTCACAGGGATGCTGTGCAGTTCATGTAAGAAACCCTTGGAAGCTCTCATGGCTGTAAGCCAGGTCAGGGGAAAACTTTCCTCAGGCAGACATCAGACGCTGGTGGACAGTTAGAAGAAGCATCTCACTAACGTTACAGCTGCAGCATGTAACAAAGAAATTACAGTATGAGACAGACAATCTGTGAAAAAACAGTGTCCCTCTGCCTTCCCCCAGTGCTCCCAGATTCAGTGTAAACTAGAATCAACCATTGAGTGCCAGGAGGCGGGTCTTAGCGCTGTCAGCTACAGTCTTGTGTGCTGTCGCTCCTCCCCCTCCCTCCACAGCTTTTCCCTGTCAGCATAGCATGTTGTGAATGCTCAGGCTAGTTAGCATAGCCAAAGATTGTGGCAGATAAACAGTTCTCCTGTAATGCTAAGTTGTTTTTCCACCATTTGCACATTTAGCATTGAGTACATGAGTTTGAGTAAAAGCGCTAAGCCCCTCCTCCTGGCTCTGATTGGTTGATTATCTTCATCATGACAAACTGTTATGACATGGTGACAGACTTAACAAATATGTAAAAAACATATTCTTTAGAAAAGTTATATACTGGAGCTTTAGAGGCTGGCTCTGGAAATGAAATAAACCACTCTTATTTCCAGAGATAAATAAAAAAATAAGTTGGGTTAAACATCAATATTTGAACTAAGGTATCTAAATAATACCTGAATATTTAGTAGGGTGTCTAATTATTTTTTATCACTGTATGAATGTATATACTGCATGTCATAAAAAATATATTTTCTAGTTAACAGACCTTACCAGAGAAAAACAGAACATTTCGTGCTTAACTGTATTACATTAAAATACAGACCGTAGTAATGGAAAATAGCAACACAGGCTGCACTCCTGTATTGTGCCAAGCCTCCACTTATTCTGAGTCCTAAGTATTATTCAACTCATAATTTGTTACTGCATGGTGAGGTAAAACAGTCTGCGACACTATAATAATGTATCTAATACTGTTGGACAGTGAAGAATAATGCAACAGTAATGGATTTTATGTAAGAGTGGTTTTATTGATATTAGACGCTGCTTTGGAAGATTAAACCATTAGTTTATGGTGATGAGATCAGCGCTGTGGCAGGCAGCTAAATAGCATGGGGAAAGTCTGTGGAGAGAGACGATTAAATAAAAATGAACTTGTGCTGATAATTGTCAATGATTCCCACCAATAACCACTGTGGTGCAATAAGCTCATGCTGTCAGATCTCAAATAGGGTTGTAAGCATTTGGCCTTGATAAAGTCTCCCAGTTCTCTCTGCCAGCACATCACCTGGAGCAGCAATTGGCTGGACTGCAGTGAAGTGGCAGCACCAAGGGAATGAACCTGTCTGTGCACCCCAGGAAATCTGATTTCTAGCAGTAAGATGGAATATTATTTATGATTCCATTCATATTTGAGTCAGTACAATCTGTCTTTTCAGGTGGAGGTGAGATATTTGTATATGTGTGTCAAATATTAAGATTGAAAGCAACACTGGGGAATTTTACTGCAGTTTTTTGGGGTAAGTAGGAGAAAAAGTTTGCTGAGAACAGATTAGTTTTAATCAACCAATGGCATGTGCTCACTAACACACTGAAACACTAACATATGAACACACCTAAACCTTCTGTTGAGGTGAAAGAACCTTGCAATCAGATTTAGTTCTAGTAATAACTGTATTTCTGTGTCTTTGAGTGTGTGTGTGTGTGTGTGTGTGTGTGTGTGAGAGACTCCAGAAGGTTTCCTGCAACATTCAGATCTGTTACTGCTCCAACACTCTCACATTAAAAAAGAACTTTGACATTGACTCAGTATATTGTGTGGCTACTGATATTGAATGAATTAAAGGCCATTGAGCCAGTTGATGTATGATTGTAAGCAGGGGTATACAAGGATGACGCTATGTGCCAAGCTCAAGTTTACTCGTGGTTCACCCGCTTTAAAAATGGTGAAATGTTCATTGATGATCAACTGTGTTCTGGACTTCCGTCAACTTCCCGAACGGACGAAAGTGTCCAACAAATCAACGAGCTTGTG
>NW_015118412.1:7578-8495 GCF_001443285.1 Poecilia latipinna | reverse complement strand
CTAGGTGATTAATGCTTGCTCTGATTAGCTAACTGATTAATGTTTTTTTTGATTGGCTAGCTAATTAATGCTGGTTCTGCTTGGCAAGCTCATTTCTGGCACTGATTCGCTACCTGATTAATGCTTTTTTCTGATGAGCTAGCTATTATTGCTCGCTCTGATTGGCTAGCTAAAAAATTCTTTTATCTGATTGGCTAGTTGATTAATGCTGGTTCTGTTTGGCTAGGTTATTGCTGGAAATGATTGGCTAGCTCATTAATGCTTTTTCTGATGAGCTAGGTGATTAATGCTTGCTCTGATTAGCTAACTGATTAATGTTTTTTTTGATTGGCTAGCTAATTAATGCTGGCTCTGTTTGGCTAGCTTATTGCTGGAAATGATTGGCTAGCTCATTAATGCTTTTTCTGATGAGCTAGGTGATTAATGCTTGCTCTGATTAGCTAACTGATTAATGTTTTTTTTGATAGGCTAGCTAATTAATGCTGGCTCTGTTTGGCTAGCTTATTGCTGGAAATGATTGGCTAGCTCATTAATGCTTTTTCTGATGAGCTAGGTGATTAATGCTTGCTCTGATTAGCTAACTTATTAATGTTTTTTTTGATTGGCTAGCTAATTAATGCTGGTTCTGCTTGGCAAGCTCATTTCTGGCACTGATTCGCTACCTGATTAATGCTTTTTCTGATGAGGTAGCGGATTAATTCTCCCTCAGATTGGCTAGCTGAAAAATTCTTTTATCTGATTGGCTAGCTGATTAATGCTGGTTCTGTTTGGCTAACTTATTGCTGGAAATGATTGGCTAGCTCATTAATGCTTTTTCTGATGAGCTAGCTGATTAATGCTCGCTCTGATTGGCTAGCTGATAAATTATTTTATCTGATTGGCTAGCTGATTTAAACTGGTTCTGTTTGGCTAGCTAA
>NW_015118412.1:0-1265 GCF_001443285.1 Poecilia latipinna | reverse complement strand
ATTCTTTTATCTGATTGGCTAGCTGATTAATGCTGGTTCTGTTTGGCTAACTTATTGCTGGCAATGATTGGCTAGCTGATTAATGCTGGTTCTGTTTGGCTAACTTACTGCTGGCAATGATTGGCTAGCTGATTAATTCTTTTTCTGATGACCTAGCTGATTAATGCTCGCTCCGATTGGCTAGCTGATAAAATCTTTGTTCTGATTGGCTAACTGATTAATGCTGGTTCTGTTTGGCTAGCTTATTGCTCGTACTGATTGGCTAGCTAATTAATGCTTTTTCTGATGAGCTAGCTGATTAATTTTCACTCTGATTGGCTAGCTGATAAAATCTAGCTGTGATTGGCTAGCTGAATAATTTGACCTCAGACTGGCTAGCTGATTAATGTTGGTTCTGTTTGGCTAGCTTATTGCTGGCACTGATTGGCTAGCTGATTAATACTTTTTCTGATGAGCTAGCTATATAATTTTTTTTTCTTGATTGGCTAGCTAATTAATGCTGGTTCTGTTTGGCTAGCTTATTTCTGGCACTGATTGGCTAGCTAATTAATGCTTTTTCTGATGAGCTAGCTGATTAATGCTCGCTCTGATTGGCTAGCTGATAAATTATTTTATCTGATTGGCTAGCTGATTAATGCTGGTTCTGTTTGGCTAACTTATTGCTGGAAATGATTGGCTAGCTCATTAATGCTTTTTCTGATGAGCTAGCTGATTAATGCTCGCTCTGATTGGCTAGCTGATTAATGCTGGTTCTGTTTGGCTAGCTCATTGCTGGCAATGATTGGCTAGCTGATTAATTCTTTTTCTGATGAGCTAGCTGATTAATGCTCGCTCTGATTGGCTAGCTGATAAATCCTTTTTTTGATGACATATCTGATTAATGATCGCTCTGATTGGCTAGCTGATTAATGCTCGCTCTGATTGGCTAGCTGATCAATTCTTTTATCTGATTGGCTAGCTGATTAATGCTGGTTCTGTTTGGCTAACTTATTGCTGGCAATGATTGGCTAGCTGATTAATGCTTTTTCTGATGAGTTAGCTTATTAATGCTCGCTGTGATTGGCTAACTGTTTAATGTTTTTGTTTGATTGGCTAGCTAATTAACGCTGGTTCTGTTTGGCTAGCTTATTGCTGGGACTGATTGGCAACCTGATTAATGCTCCCTCTGATTGGCTAGCTGATAAATCCTTTTTTTGATGACATATCTGATTAATGATCGCTCTGATTGGCTAGCTGATTAATGCTCGCTCTGATTGGCTAGCTGA
>NW_015118411.1:7352-8500 GCF_001443285.1 Poecilia latipinna | reverse complement strand
CTGGTAAAGCGTCTCCTTTCAGCGCTGAATGTTGAGACGCTTTACCAGGCCGAGAAAGAGTCACACGCTGTTAGACAAAGGGCCCATAGTAAAGAGTTACATTTTTGATTCTGTTAGACACCAAGGTCCATTTCTCACGAGAAACAGAAACTTATCAGGGACACAGAGACATGGTGTGATTTCAGGGAGTGTCTTCAGTTCATATAATCAGCTACCCTCCTTCTTCTCCTCAGACGCTGCACAGACTTTTTTAGAAACTCTTCTCCAATGTAATGGTAAAGCGTCTCCTTTCAGCGCTGAAAGTTAATAAAATAAGTAAAGTCTGAATGCTTTTTTTGGTTATTTTTATGCTCCGTGTGTCAATACAAATTATGATTCATCGATTGAGATTCTCGTTCTCAACAGATGGTAGCAGAGGATGGTTTTGTGTTGACACATGAGCAGAGATTGGACTGGCCGTTTAGGCGCAGACTTTCCGAAACAGTACTCTGGTGTAGGGCCCACATGAAAGGTAAGGACACTTGTTCCTTAATATACACCACTGTACTGTTTCTCAGGTCTGGATAAATTTCAGTTATCAGCCGTTGTCTGTACTGTTTCCCAGGTTTGTCTGCTTGTCACTGAGTTAACTAAGTTGTCAGCTATTGTTCGATTGTCAGCCGTTGTTCGTACTGCTTTTGACTGTTTTGTCTAAATGTTGCAAAGAGTGCATAGGAGTAAGGTTAAAGTTAAAAGTTAAGAGTCAAAGTTAAGTTAAAGTTAAAGTTAAAAGTTAAAGTAAAAGGTTGATTGGCTTTTGCAGTGGGAACTCGCTGCCCCCCCCCTTCTGCCGGACGCAGGAAAGGTAAAGGCTAGGTTTTGTCGGTTTTACCCTCGAGGAGTACTGCCCCTGGAAAAGCCAATCTGAGACTTTCTTAAGAAACGCTAAAATGCAGTGAAAGAAGTCCACCATAGGAAAACGTAAATAAAGAGAATAAGACAAAGGTTGATCGCGATCTGATCCTCGTTAAGTTTTAAGTGTTAAAAGAGGACAAAAATAGGAGCTGTAAAGCATGGATCCATTTCTGTGTAAAGCTGTGTGTGTATCTGTCAGCTGTGTGTGTAAGCTTCTGCCGCTGAGCAGACGTTATGTGTTTAAATGTACTATT
>NW_015118411.1:0-2093 GCF_001443285.1 Poecilia latipinna | reverse complement strand
GAAATGAAATTAAATGAGATGAAATGACATGAATGAAAGACAACATCAATGACTGAAATGATGAAATGTATGTCAAGATCTGTAAAAGCCTCGGGGGATGTTGTCCGGAAGGGACAGTGTCTACTCTAGGGTTTGTCTTCTCCTTTTTGGGCTCATTTAGAGCCCAACAGGGGGAATGTTGAGATGCTTTACCAAGGCCGAGAGAGAGTCAAATGCTGTTAGACAAAGGGCCCATAGTAAAGAGTTACATTTTTGATTCTGTTAGACACCAAGGTCAATTTCTCACAGGAAACAGAAACTTATCAGACCACAGAGACATGGTGTGATTTCAGGGAGTGTCTTCAATCCATATAAGCAGCTACCCTCCTCCTTCTCCTCAGACGCTGCACAGACTTTTTTAGAAACTCTTCGCGGATGTAATGGTAAAGCGTCTACTTTCAGCGCTGAAAGTTAATAAAATAAGTAAAGTCTGAATGATTTTCTTGGCTGATTTTATGCTCCGAGTGTCAATACAAATTATGATTCATCGATTGAGATTCTCGTTCTCAACAGTTGGTAGCAGAGGATGGTTTTGTGTTGACACATGACACATTGGACTGGCCGTTAAGGCGCAGACTTTCCGAAACAGTACTCTGGTGTAGGGCCCACATGAAAGGCAAGGACATTTGTTCCTTAATATACACCATTGTACTGTTTCTCAGGTCTGTATAAATTTCAGTTATCAGCCGTTGTCTGTACTATTTCCCAGGTTTGTCTGCTTGTCACTGAGTTGTCTTAAATTGTCAGCCATTGTTCGATTGTCAGCTGTTGTTCGTACTGCTTTTGTCTGGTTTGTCTAAAGGCTTTAGAGTTGTTCATAGGAGTAAGGTTAAAGTTAAAAATTAAGTTCAAAGTTAAAGTAAAAGTAAAAGGTCGATTGGCTAGGTTGCAGCGGGAGATCGCCGTCCCCGGCTTTTCCCGGACGCGGGGAAGGTAAAGGCGAGGTTTTGTCGGTTTTATCCTTGGGGAGTGCTGCCCCCTGAAAAGAACGCGTTAGCCAATCTGTGACTTGCTCAAGAAACACAAGTGTTGAGAGGAGTCCACCATAGGAAAAAAGATGAGACAAGAGAATAAAGAGATAAGAGAATAAGATAAAGGTTGATTGCGATCTGTTCCTCTAAAGAGTAATAAGTGAAGAAAATAAGTGAAGAAAATAAGTGAAATAAGTGATAAAAGACGACATCATAGGAGCTGAAAAGCGTGGATCCATTTCTGTGTATCTGAAAGCTGTGTGTGGGTCTGTCAGCTGTGTGTGTAAGCTTCTGCCGCTGAGCAGACATTATGTGTTTAAATGTACTATTTTATGTTTATCTCAATGTGTTTTAAAACCATGGTCAAGATTGGGAAATTATAATCTGTGGGAGGTTTTTGATTTTGTCTGCTGTGTTTGATTTCCTCGCCGCCGTGCGAGCAAAACTGCTAAAAGAAAAAAAAGAGAAAAGAGAGAAGAGGTGATTTTTGAACCTAAATTTTAGCCTAAACAGATGGAGGGTGAATTTGAAAGGGAAAAATATAATCCAAAGTGGGGCATCGGGCCATGGATTGGGCTCGGTGAGCAAATAGAAGCATTGATAACTTATTGCCAGAGGGTGACGAATATCAAAATAAGGGGGAAAGAGAAAAACAAAAAAAGGGGTCTAGAATACCTGGTGCAGAAAGGAGGCGACCTGTTAAACAGACAGCCTTTGGGGAAATATTGGCTGGAAGCAATAATTGACGCTGAGGGAAAACTGGTTGAAACTAAACTAATCCTGCACAATTCACTATATTCACATGTGGTAAAATTAACTGTATGAAGGATGAATGAAATTACATAACAGGTAAAATTGTAAACAAAATAAAGTGACATCTAATGTGTTGAAATTCTAGAAATTTTTGCTTAGCTTTTGATGGGTTTAAATTTGAACTTAATGAAACTTGAAAAATGAGGTTTATACCAGACTTGAACTTTATCATGGACTAATCAATATTTGTCTCTCTCATTATCTTATCAAGAGATAATGATAAAAAGAAATAAAAAGAAACAGGGTTTCTTTTTATTTCTTTTTATCATT
>NW_015118410.1:8861-9887 GCF_001443285.1 Poecilia latipinna | reverse complement strand
CAAATTTCCCATTCTGTGGTTGTTAGTGGTTTAACAGGGTCAGAGACAGATGAGGAAGTGTCCACCTTTCTCCAGAAGTATGGGTCCATTAATCGTTACATTCACTTGGATGATCCTAAGTCAGATTTCCATAAAAACATGATTATTGAGTTTTCACATGAGACTGCCATGCAGACATTGGAGCCATTGTTGCCTCTTCAGCTTCCAAGCACGACTCAAGCAGGCATTGTGTATGAGTTAAAGGCTTTAGGAAGTGTCTACACATTAGATGCCAGAAGCAAAGCTACTAAGATGTACATGGAACAGCTCTCTGAAATTGCCAGGCTGAGTGGAAATTCATTAGGGGAAATGTTGAAGGAGGAACTTAAAAATCTGGTTTCATCTGCAGAAAGTGCTTTTGCCCAATCACCTGAGACTGATCCAGAATCCTCAGCTTCACAGAGTCCAACCCCACGAAAAGACTCAACTAGCCAAAGAGATGTTTCATCTTCTGAAAACCCTCAACTAGTGACGCCTACCAAATCCACGATTTTGACACCGGAAAGTGATCCAAGTGAGCCTCTTACCCCTTCCATTTCCAGTAAAAACCTGATTGATCTCAACCCCCCACAGACTTTTTCTGTTTCATCTGCATCCACTGCTATGCCCCTAATCGATGTTAACCCACCTGCAGTTCAGCGAGTGGTGGTTGAGCATGTGGTGCGCAGCAATGATAACTCACCCCAGTTTGCTTCACCCAGTAGACTCAGAGCATTTTCAGGCAAGAGTCCACGTCCAAGCCATGAAGCAGATTATGATACATGGCGTGCAAGTGTTGAAATTCTTATCAGAGACCCATCTGTGTCAGACTTGCATTGCACACATCGTATATTAGACAGTCTTCTTCCTCCTGCTTCTGAAATGATCAAACATTTGAGCCCACAGTCTAATCCCTCAACTTATCTCAAGTTGCTTGACTCTGCTTACGGTACAGTTGAAGATGGTGACGAGCTTTATGCTAGGTTCATGAGCACGTTCCAGAATGAT
>NW_015118410.1:6637-8504 GCF_001443285.1 Poecilia latipinna | reverse complement strand
GGTCTTGAAACAATATTATCGTTTATCGCGATAATTTTTTAGACAATTAATCGCTCAGCAAAATTTGTTATCATGACGGGTCTAATCCTGACTAGTCGAAATGACATTACTGACAACTTGAATATATATTCTGTCTAGTTAAACATCTGACTTACGCAGTAATTTGAAACTTTAATAAAGCAATGAAAAATAGAAAAAATGAAAAAAGATGTTTGAAAATTCATCACTTTCATGTTGAAAATGGTTTGACGATAGCAATTTTAACTTTTCAAAGCTGCTTTTAAGTGCATTCGGTTTGTCAGAAATGAACAGGAAATTCTAAACTATCTCCGCATATCCAACATTGCCGAGCTCATTCTATATTTTGGCATTTACTGACAATTTTGAGCAGGAAACATAAAATTCTGCAGGCAACTGTTTGGACACCACAAAGAGGCTTCCACATCATTCTTAATTCAGATATCTAAAATTGTAATTTTGACTAATCATAATTCAAGATATCTTAAATTACGGATATGTGTCCCGTCAAATGACAGATCTAATGACGTCATTTGAGATATCTTGAAAGGAATTTTGACTCGTCAAAAAGTGTTTGAAGATATCTTGAATTATTATTCTTACTAAAGGTAAAAGTAATTTTATTTATGTAGCACATTTTCAGCAAAAAATTTTAAGGAAATACAAACAGAATAACAAACCAAAGGAAAGAGCAAAAGAAGAAAAATAATCTAATGTTGATCTAAAGTATATAAACTACATACTCCTATTCAGGGTTGCTAGATAAGTATATGTAAGTATCCTCTGGTCTATTTTTTTTCTGGGTTGGAAGAATAGTAGTTTAAAACGTAGTTTTTCTAAGTTTGTTCTAATCCCTGTTCTGGGTTGGTAAATAAGTGTAAGTAGGTATTCTTTGGGCTTTCTAAGTATGCTCTGAATTTGTAAAAGTAATAAGTACTCCACAATTTCTAAATAATAAAAGGGGAATGAAATACATTGCTATGTGTCCCAAAGGACACATTAGGGCAAATGGCAACATTCAGACAAAACAAAGACATGAGTGAAGGCAGTGACATCAAAGGGCCATGAAACCACATTGCTCAGCCTCCTGGCAGAAGTCCAATAAGATGTTATCGAGGCATGATGGCCTTGGGAGCGCTCAGCTCCACAGCTCTATGGACACAGGAGGGGGTGAGGAGGGAAGGAGCGTTGTGTTTACATACCTTCAAGGAGACTGGAATATGCAGCCCTTCCAAGGCCACATGGGGAAAGCCAATTAGGTCGGGAAGATTATAAATTTCAATCTTCCCTAAAGTCTCTCCGATACATCTCAGTTCCCAATCATCCAAATTAGTTTGGTTGTTCCACTCAGCCAAAACTAGCAACTTCTCCAAGATCTATTCCATCCTGTTGGTGAGTTTTAGAGTCCTCAGCTGGGCTGCGAGTCTCGGCAAGACTCACATCCAACTTGCATTTCTGTCCACTAGGGGTGGAGCCAGAGAGGGATCCAGGGGGGCTCTGGTCCCCCCTGACATCTGATTGGCCCCCCTAGGTTTTGTTTGTATTTCCTTTTAACTCATGTAAAGCACTTTGAATTGCCTTATTGCTGAAAATGTGCTACATAAATAAAATTACCTTGCGTAGGTGACCCCGTGATGATTGATATGTAACGGCACCAGATCATTCCTATACTTTATTTGGAATCATTGTAAGCCACTCTAAAATCCAAAGAAGAAAAACAATAATAAATATATGAAGATAAAATGTATAAAACTTTAAGTCCATGATTTATATCTGGCACGATACCAGCCTCCATTATACTTGTGCTCATAATGTCAATGTCAAATTTATTTATATAGCACTTTAAAAC
>NW_015118410.1:0-2782 GCF_001443285.1 Poecilia latipinna | reverse complement strand
GGAGCAAGTGGATGGGTCCCCTCTTGTCCATTCATTTTCAGAAGAAGAGTTGAGGCAAAAACAAACCTTAGATCCTGCTATCAATGCAGTCATTGTACTTTTGGAGTCTGGTGAAACTCCATGTCCCAGCCTTAAGCTGGAGTTACCAGAACTACCCTTGTTACTCAGAGAGTTGTCTCGGTTGGAAATACAGAATGGAGTGCTCTATCGTAAGCGACTGGATGGTCCAAACATCTCATATCAGCTCGTGCTGCCTGAGGAGCTAAGAGCTACGGCACTTAGGAGTCTTCATCATGATATGGGCCATCTTGGAGTCGAACGAACAGTAGATTTGGCAAGAACCAGATTTTATTGGCCAAAAATGTACATGACCATAGAGAAAATGGTTAAAACCTGTGAGCGATGTGTTCGCCGAAAAACACATCCAGAGAGAGCCGCTCCACTAATGAACATTAAGACCTGCCGACCCCTTGAACTGGTGTGCATTGACTTTTTGTCAATAGAGCCAGACCGCTCAAACACAAAAGATGTTCTTGTAATAACTGATCATTTTACAAAATATGCAGTGGCTATACCAACTCCAAACCAGCGAGCACAGACCGTAGCAAAGTGCCTCTGGGAAAACTTCATTGTTCACTATGGTTTTCCTGAAAAGCTCCTTAGTGATCAGGGTGCTGATTTCGAATCAAAAACCATTAAAGAACTCTGTGAACTTATTGGCATGAGGAAAGTGCGCACAACCCCTTACCATCCCAGGGGAAATCCGGTTGAAAGATTCAATCGCACTCTTCTTCAGATGCTTGGAACACTTGATAAGTCAGATAAACTCCGCTGGAAAGACTTTGTCAAACCTCTGGTACATGCTTATAATTGTACAAAGAGTGACGTGACTGGATTCTCCCCGTACGAATTAATGTTCGGGAGACAACCCAGACTGCCCATTGACTTGATCTTCAGATTGCCCACCAATGCTAGTAAGCAGACTCATTCCCAGTATGTTGGCAATCTAAAATCTCGGTTGGAAGAAAGTTACCATATTGCTACTAGTAATGCAGCAAAGAATGCAAGTTGCAATAAAGCCAGATTTGACCGGCGGGTGATTGAATCAACCTTGCAGACAGGAGACAGAGTTCTCGTACGAAATGTGAAGCTGCGTGGAAAACATAAGTTGGCAGACAAGTGGGAGGAGGATGTTTATATTGTCCTCAAGCGAGCTGGAGAAATGCCAGTTTATACAGTCAAACCTGAAAGTAAAGATGGACCAGTGCGGACTCTGCACAGAGACTTGCTTCTGCCATGTGGATTCCTGTCAGCAGCTGCAGAACCTGAAACAGTCAAACCTCGTCCAAACAGGAGACCAAGAACAAGACAATGTCCAGTCGTCGAGAGTGAAGAGGAGATCATCTCAGATTTGGATGATGTACCTGATTGGACATTCTTCCCTCGTATTATATCAAAACCTGATACATATGTTGCAGTGCCTGAAACTCACAAGTCGAGTGAGCCTCCTTGTGCAGCCCAGAAAGCAGCAGAAACAGAGGAGTCTGTAGTTTCCCTCTCACCTGATGCTCCAGCAACTCAGTCCCTTGTAGGAGATGGAAGTACTGGAGATATTCACGGTGCATCAAGTGTCAACTCACCTGAAAGTGTCAACTCACCTGAAAGTGTCAACTTACCTGAACATGACAACTCACCTGAACAAGCAGAAGTTTTACCTGAACTGAACTCAGTTAACAGTTCTCCCCAGTGTTTGGATTCACAGCAGTCTGAGGAAACTCCTCCAGATAATGAAATAAGCTCAGATGCAGCATATGATGATGGGTGTTGTGATGCAAATGCCCCTGTTACTGCCCAGCCTGAACCCTTAAAGTTTCAGACTGATGGACTTCAAGATGGTGAAACATCCCTCCGTCGCTCTCAAAGAGTGCACACAAAGCCTAATAGATTAGAATATGTAAAACTTGGAAATCCGCTGATAATGGTGGTGAATTCTCTTTTCCACGGTCTTAGTGAGGCTTTGACTAGCTCCCTGAATGGTTTTGAGAATGTACCCCATAATTCTGTCAGGCATGTGTAAACCGTGTGACGCAGTGTCACATTGCAGATGCCCAGGGACTGGCATACCCTTCAGAGGGGAGGGTGTAACCCACATAAAATGTGGATGCCTCTTTAAGAAACGGAGGTTAGGAAAGCTAGGTGGTCTACCTAGCCAATAGGAAGTTTAGTTTCCAGTGAGTTTAAACCAATCAGAATTCGGACTGCCGCTGCAGGACCCGCCCTTCCGCAGCATTGAGTGTGTAAGCGAGAGAGATCCGGAAACGATTAAGCTGGGCAGCGTGAGAGTCTCTGTTTTAAAACAGTTATACAACTCTAAACAAACGCTTTCCCAGATCATCCGACTTCTAAGCTGGACGCGTGAAGTGGAAAGAAAAACAAAGGAAAAGGAAAGACAAGTTAACTTTTTCTGCTGAACACCGTTAGAGCTGACTCGTTAGCTCTAACGGCCAACGGCTACTAGTTTAGCCCTAACGGCTACTAAGCTGACGGTTTAAGTTCATCTTGTTCTCCCTTCAGTTGAAGTGCCTCACGGGTCCGGACTGAGAGCCACCGTATTGTTGTCCCTAACGTGTCGCATTGAGATCGGTCAGGTTTTTTTTCTATGCTGGATTGTTCCTGAGGTTGGATTCCTCCTGTGACTTTGATGGCGAGCCTTCCCACCTGGACTTAGAAAGAACTGGATTCCTGGATTCCTTCTTTCCCATTTGGAGTCCTGCTGCACCCC
>NW_015118409.1:10803-12475 GCF_001443285.1 Poecilia latipinna | reverse complement strand
TCCTTGTCGTTTGTCATATGTCGCATGTTTCTCTGTGCTGTTCTCCGTTGTTCTGTACCTTGGAAATCATCATTAAATTCATCATTTTCACTTCATCCTGGGTCTACCTGCATCCTATCCTCACCACAACACACCGATTATGACAGAAGGATCCGATCACAGAAAAGGTGAGGAACGCAGGTGGCAGGCCCACACCCGACGGTGGAACCCCTGGCGGGTATTTGAAGCGGTCTCCCTGGAGGAGTTTTGTGGAGGGGCTCTTCTACTCCTGGGGCCGTTACGGGGATCGCAGCTGGCAATCCGCCTTGTTAATTCTCAGTATTCAGCCACGCCCTTAACTCCTCCCAACTCTAGCAGACTGACTACTGACCAGCTCTCCGTCTCACGGGTCCGAAAAGACTCTAATTCCCGGGTATTACCGCAGATAAGAATTTAGAGAACTTTTATTTAAGCTGGGAACGGGGATGATTCGTCCAAGTTCTAACTACCTTCATCCAGACGTTATGCCCCGCTTCAGTTCATGACCCGGACATTGGAGCAGCCCCGCCGATGTCCGAACTCATAAACCACATCTGTTAACGGTAGCTCTCCCCTATAAATTAACGTGCACTTGGTAACCGACTTGGATAATTTTAGCGACTAGGAATAAGTCCCAGGGACATTATTTATCTGAACTAAAGAACGTAGGAAGCCACCCTAAGTTACTAGGACCATAAGCATTGATTTTACAATGATCAGAGAAATTAAATCTAGATGACTCAATTAATTTAATTGTCCACAACATCAAATTAGACTTTAGTAATTTTATTAGCAAGCTTAAGCAAGGGAAAAGACATACAGCATTTCAATAAAAATTAAGAAATTAATACTTTTAAGAATTTTTAGAAATTACTCCTACTTCTAACCCTACACTGTGTCCTGATCTAAATAGAGGCTTTGGGGGAGGCAGTTTTACTCGAACCCAGATGCAGAGACGATCTTGGCAGCAGAAACTTTAACGTCCATGGATGGAGTCCTGTCTTTGTCTTGGCAGAGTCCTTTCAGAATAAATCCAAAGTTGAACTGGTGAGAATCCTCAGTGAACTCAGTTCTTTATCCACAAAAGATCTTTGTCTATTCCCCATGTCCACTGCAGCATCGTTGTAATCCTTTGGGTTGAGTGCAGGGCCGCGGTCGAATCAGAGTCCCGGGTTGTGGGTAAACGGATCTTGTCCCTTTCTTGTGCAGCGCGTAGTCGTCCCGGGGTATCATCACGCAGCCCTCCGTTGATTCTGCATCTCCATGTGTGCTCGACTCGAACGCTGCGGAACAAAGAACCCCGATCCTCCTGTCTGGTGTCTTTTTATTCTTATCAGCAGCCACACACTTTCTTTCCTCATGGACGTTTTTACTTGACGTCAACTGTTCTTTAGTTAGCCTCAGACTACAGATGAACTTTATTTCTCCTGAGCTGCACTTTCAGTTCCCTGTCTGAATTCTGCACCTGTTTCCTCCGTACTGACTGCTTGGACAGATGATCTCATATCCATCACCATCTTGGAGACATGATGTCTGTTCTAATGACCTAATGCCTTGGTTACCTCTGCTCTCCTTTCGGTTCCTCTTTTCCTGTTACATGACTCTCTTTCTGCCTGACTATGATTTTTTATGATTAAATAGAAAAAAGTAGAAT
>NW_015118409.1:0-4857 GCF_001443285.1 Poecilia latipinna | reverse complement strand
ACCCCCCCTTTCTCTTCTCCCCAGTTCGTCTTTAGCGAAGCTCCGGCAACTTTTCCATCAGGTGGGAGTGCCTCTGTCCGAAGAAAAAACGCTTGGCCCCGCGACGTCACTAGACTTCCTCGGCATTACCCTCAATTCAGTTTCCATGGTCGCTTCTTTACTGGCGGAAAAACTGTCCCGGATCCACGAAGTTTCTCGCTCTTTCGTGCACAAGCCAGTCATCTCTAAACATCAACTCCTGTGCTTATTAGGCCACCTTAACTTTGCCATGCGCATCATTCCCCAGGGTCACTCCTTCATTTCGCTCTTGCTAGATCTGGCTAACTCTGTTCCCTCTCTTATAGACCAAGTCACCTTGGATGACGGCTGCCGCTCAGATCTGGCGCTCTGGTCAAAACTGCTTTCTGACTGGAACGGCCTCTCTTTTTTTCTATGACGACGTCATTCTCTCAGCTGATTTGCTCCAGTTCTATATGGACGCAGCTCCGTCATCCGGTTTTGGTGGGTTTTTTCAAGGTAAGTGGTTCCCAGGCATTTGGCCACCTTCGTTTTCTCAGTCAGAATCCATAGCTTTTTATGAAACAATCCCCATCACTGTCATCTGCTGCCTCTGGGGCCACCACTGGAAAAGAAAGCGCATCTCTGCGACAACGCCGCCGTAGTCCAAGCAATCAATAAAGGTCGCTCATCCTCTAACCCGATCATGCCTTATATCCGTCGGATCACATGGCAAGCCGTGACCGATAATTTCATCATCACAGCTCGACACGTTCCCGGTCTTCCGCCAGCTGTGTCCAGACGCCGGCCCACTCCCCTCATTTCAGGACCTGATCCTGAATTAAACAGCTCTTGTCTCCCTCTGCTCCAGTCGGCCCATTTCTACATCAAAGCAGNTTTGAGCCAAGGTACATTGTTTTAATTGAAAAAATCACGAGGCAAACCACCAACCAAAAATGTAAACAAAGATACTCTGTGACTGTCTATATTACATATAAAGTCATTCTTATCAAAGTGTCTTGAATAGGAATCAAATAAACACAAAAAAATTATTTGTATCATATTTTACATTTCTTATTTCAAATTGTACTTAAACATGTCCACTTCAAAAATACAGGGCCACAACACTGTCATGTGTTCACTAATTCTCTTGTTTTAAAAAAATCTTTTAAGACCAATTACCGTATTTTTCGTACTATCAGCGCACTATAAACCGTATGTTACACGTCTCTACTTATAGTGACAAATGTAACAAATGATGTTTTGTTTTGTTTTTCCGTTTTTTTCTTCTTCTGAAGACTTTCTGCTTTCCCTTGATCTTGGAGAGCCTGTAATGACGAACAGTCAGTGAGAGAAAGAGGACAACCGCCGTCTTCTTCCTCAAACTCTGTCTTTATTACAAATTATTGAAATCATGAAATTATTAACATTTCCTAGAACAATCACATTCCTGTGGCCCTTCTTCTGCTACAAAAAAACACACACACAGCCTTCACCTGCGTAAAAAGGTATCAACTCTCACCAATCAATCCAGAGTGCAGCGATGTACATAAAAAAACATTTCTCAAATAAGAGGATTAATTATGTTGAATAATGCAAGAGGGAGATGTAACAATGAACAAAACCTAAGCTAACTCTAATGTGTTTTCAATAACTACTGTCCGACTGAATAAACTACAGTTTAATTAATTACATAGCAAGGGAGAAAAAGTAACGGCTATAGTAATAATAATAATAACAACAACAATAATAATAATAATAATTCCCTTTTAACAGATAAAACAACACAATGTATATCAGGGTACCAATGTTTAATCGGGGAGTGGAACGCAGCTAAAAGATACATGTAGCAATCTTCAGAACGGCCGTTAGGCGACCGTTGTAGCCAAAATGTAGCTAACTGCGATTCTAACAAATCCCTTTTTTTCTTTATTTATTTTCAATGTTTCAGCACATCTATCTATCAAATTACAAATCATATCCAAATATGCTTCACACTACTAACCCGTAATGACGGACAGTCAGTGAGAGAAAGAAAGGACAACCGCCGTCTTCATCCCAAACTGTCTGTCTGAAGAGCGAGGGGCGGGGCTCCTCACTTCCGGTCTCCTGGTGAGACGTTGCCCGAACCTTCGTTTCTTTTTTTTTTTTTTTTTTAAATTTATTTAACAGGGTATTTTGGTCAATTTAAGGTTTTTTTTTTTTTTAAAAAACAAAAAAAAAAAACAAAAACAACAACAACAAAAAAAACATATATGTAATTAATTGCAATACTATTAATTTCTGTGTGGTGGCGTATATTCTTAAACAGATTTTCTGGACTATCACCAAGTGATAATTAAATTCTCCCACTTTATGGTGTATCACACGTACCTTCAAATTTTCTGAAACCCCTCACCCCTGGAAACTTCATATATCAGCCTCACCGGGCAACAGGCCGCTGGTATCTCTGCTGCTCTCGGTTTCACATAAGGACCCAGCAGGGGGCTGCGTCCTAATAGCTGTTTGATAATATTAAGGACGCAGTTCTGCGTCTCCAAATCTGGTTTTGTTCAAGCCGAGTTTACGTGCAGCGTCTTTATTTATCCTGTACTGCTAGATCGATACTCCTCAACTTAGAAGCTGCATAATATAAGTTTGAAAACATTTCTCCGTCCTGCCTGCTGCTAGCATGTGCTTGTTCTAAATGAAAAGTAGCGTGTTCTTCTTTGATTTACAATTTTGAATTCCAATGATTCATTTCCTGCTAAAGAGACCCCTGGTGGTTGAAGAAAAATCCACAGAAATTCTATTTATGGTGACTGTGTGTTTTAGAGGGATGGTTGTGACACATGCAGTGTTCAGGAATGGGAGGAAATGATAATGACCTATTGGAAGAAAAGAGGGGTACAGGTAGCTGAACAAATCCACAGAAAAGCTGCATGAAGCCGCACAAAAGTAGCAGCTTATAGTCTGGAAATACGGTAGGTGAAATTGGATAATTTCCACAGCACACCTGACGATCACTCACGGTACACTAGTGTGGCGTGGCACAGTGGTTGAAAAACACTGCTCTGTTTATCTAAGTTAATAAAAATTATGTTTTATCTGTTGCTAACACTTTTCTACTCGGAGCTGAAGAATGCCTCTTGTGCAGCTTTCACAGCACTGAGTGCAGGAGCCAGCAGTATATAACCAGGCACACAGAGAGGGGGGCGCTATTTCCCCATTGCACTGATACATATAGCAAGTGGGATTCTACAACCTAAACACTGTTAAACTGGGTCAAAAAGGACCCACTTTCGCATCAGAGGGTAAAGGAACTTTGAGTGGAGAAACTTTGTATTAGTTTCATCTTCAATGTCCCTGTGTGGTTTTCTGGTCTCTGAAGACTGTTGATATTTATTTTTGTTCGAGAAATCATATGCCACAATGTTAAATTATTAAAGGAGAGAAAACAGCCACTTCCAACTGTACACATATTTCAACACAAAAAAATGAGGGGAACAAAAACAATTTTCTTTTTTTACTATCTACATTTTACATAAAACAGTACAAATATTTCACAATAATGAGTGCAGAAAATCTTTTTCTAATCTGCATTTTTCCAATATGCATATTAACATGTGCAGGTTTCATTTGCATTAGGTCTACACAAACAACACTAGAACACATGTTGACTAAGCTGCAGCACACATACACAATCTTGTCAAGAAGTATCACCTCTTCACCCTCACATGTAAGCAGCAACCTAATTATTATAGTTTTTTGTAAGATGTCATATTTGTACCTCATGCAACCAGTCACTATTTCTACATGAATTCTGAGGTGAGCTACAATTTGTGTGTCTTTGACCTCTTGGCATCAAGTTGACATCTCCCTTTAGTGAATGATGGCATTTTGACCTCAACACACATCATTCCTACACTGTATTTAATATCAAAGCCTTTGTCAGCTAACACAATATCCCCAGGTAAAAAATTGAAGAGAAGGCCACAGTTTTCTGTTACGTGCTTGTCTGATGCACATCCACCTCATCCCTTAGAAAAAATAAATAAATCGACCCATGTGGTGTTATACCAATAAGGTATTTCATAGTATCCTGAAAAAGAGCCACAAATTATCTACAAATTCCACAGAAATATGTCTTAGTGGGATAGATTAACACAGCTGGACTACTGACAACATTTATGCAATAAAAACAAAAATGATTGAACTTTAATGTAAATATTCATAAAACAATTGATTCAAGCACTGCAAGTTGCATGTAAACATGTAATAAAATGAATCACATTTTAAATAAAAATTTGATATTTAAAATATTTCAGGTAATAAACATACATGTAATGAAAGATTATATTTTTACATAAACATTTTATGTGATTAAAGTCAGTAATTATATAATCACACATTTTGCAGTAAACATTTAATGTAACAAGCAAACCAGATGAAAGAGCCAATCTTTAAACATTTAATGTGTACACAGCTGGCAAAAATTAGCGTTCAGAAATCGGATCAACATTGAGCTAAACGCCCCTTAATCCGTGGAATATCCAATAACCAACTTGCAAACAACTTCACTGTAGTCGGTAACACTGGATGAAAAGTGGGATTTTCGACAGCTATTGACACCTAGTTCTGCCGTTCTGCTGCATCATTATGTTAATGAGATGGGCTGCCTTCTATGTCCAGCTCTCTATTAGTCAATAAACAGGAAAGCGAACGATCCATATAACATGTCTGTTATATATTATTTCTGTTTTATATTGCTTTTATTTTTGATTCCTAGTGTGTAAATATCCATCCTCATCTATGAACATTTGTTTTCCTTTGTTTTTTTAATTATATTTTATTTTGGTGGGGAAGCTTTTATTTTCTTAC
>NW_015118408.1:0-8521 GCF_001443285.1 Poecilia latipinna | reverse complement strand
TGTGGTAGTTTTACTTTTGCTTGAGTACATTTTTGTCTGTGTATTTGTACTTTTACTTAAGTAAATTTTTTGAGTACTTCCTTCACCACTGACTATGGCTATAGTTTTGATGACAAGTACTGTACACTGTAATTATGGGAGATCAATGGCAAGTGACTGGACAAGATTCCCATCTAGGCTTTTACTGTATTTTGTTGACAGACAAAAGCAGAGCACAAAAAATAAAAACTAAAGTAGCAATGGGAACATAAGACCTGTAAATGCAGTGTTACAGGAATTACAGTTCAGTCTTTCCATCTTCATGCTGAGAAAATATTCTCAATCGGGTTAAGGAATGAAGAGCAGTGTGAGGAACTCCATCAGCATCTTGTTGTGGGTTATAAACCATTGCCTGATGATTCTTCTTCTCTCTGGCTGTTGACTCCATCCAAATCCTTGTCCTTCCATTGTCAGAAGTGTAGAATTTTGTTGTTCTCTGTGTTGTTCTATGCTAGTGGTGCCCAAAGTGGGTCCTTGAGGGCCGGCATCCTGCATGTTCTAGTTCTCTCCCGGGTGGTCGTAACAACCTCCTCAGCAAGTCCATGTTCTTCTTAGTCCTAATGAGCCATCATTTGATCCAGGTGTGTTAAACCAGGTAGAGAACTAAAACATGCAGGATGCCATGCACAGATAGTTAGAACACCTGTTCTCCAGGAGCGACTTTGGGCTTCCTAGTCCTTTATTTAGTTTTTCAGGAAACTGGTTGGACATTGTTTGATCTAAAGAGTCACACATTTACCTTTTTGAAAAAACTCAGGATTCACCTTGGAGCAGTGCATGTTATAATTTATACAATGCAATTATGCTTAAATATTGAAGCGCTTAGGACAATAAAACAGGAAGAAATGAGGCATGACTAAAGACAATTACATAAAACACATAGATCCCATCTCATGTTATATGATATGTTCATCACCAACTGTGAAAACAATGTTCTATGGGCACCACAATGTTTTATCCAAAGCTTATTGCTACTGAACAGTGGTGGTTTCTAATATTAGCGACATGGACATCCCCTTCTCCCCCACCTGTTTGACCAAGGCCAATTAGGTGGGGGAGTAGAGTGAGAAATGGATAAAAGCAGTCATTGCGCTCCATACTTTGCTTCACGAGGTGTGCTAAGTTGACCTGACTAGAGCCCTGCACTGGATGGCTCCAAAATCAGTTTGTGTTATACACTGCATCATTGTGCATTATATCTTTTTATATGTAACATGATCAGGTACATAATGTTGACACCAGAAATAGGAAGTTAATGAGCTGTTTGGGTATTTGCAGTTGTAATGTAAAGCCTCTGCTGAATGTGGAGCTGTGATTGAGATGTGGCAGGAGCTCCTCCCCCACGCTGCTGAACAATGACAGGGTGTGAGTGTTTTAACGCTGAGTTTAGCTCTCAGCCTGCCTAACAGGAACCCAACAGACTTAAACGGACACAAACAAAACAAGAGCACTGACTTTAGTTTCACACTTCAATATTCAGCTTGTCTGCAAGTACAACTACTATGTTTAAAAAAATCACCTAAAAATAAAATTTTGTAACTTTTTGTGATTACTTCACATTAGGAGTAATTTGAAAATGTTGATAGTTTATTCAAATTCAACTGATTTGGAGATAGTTTCTGTTGAACAGTTGCACTTTTTATTAAATGAATGTTTATTATTTAGCCATCCATGAGATTCAAGTAACCAAAAATTATGCAGATGTTCTTCTGATCCAGCAGAATCAGCCTTTAGACATACCTGTTGAATGTGGTCAAGTCGTTCCGGTTCACATGGGATTTCATTCTTTTGTAAACAGGACACATTCAAGCCTGTCCACTGATCCGATCCTAACTGGCCCTATCACATTCATCACAAGCACCAGGTCCAAACACAGTTTGTGATCCGGACTTCAAACAAGAGGAAAGAAGATTTATAGGAGTAGTGACCTTACCTCAGACAAAGGAGTGACTGGTCGCCTGGCTGGTAGAAGGAAATACATTCTATGCTGATAGGAGCTGTGACATACAGCCTGTTTAAACCTGTTTTCCCTCAGGAATTAGAAACATTTCACTTGTTACATGTTAAAACCAGCCTTTCTGGTTTCCTCCTGGGCGGAGATGATACACTCACCTGTGGGCCTCACCCACTCACTCTATATATGGAGGCACATAGACATAACAATGACTTTCATCAAGTTCCACAAATATAGTTCATAATTTTCATCATACAGATATGTGGTATTTCAGCCCCTTCAAAGTATTTAGAATCTAGAACTACTAACTACTTTAAGAATTGTTGGTTGAACATAACAAATGTTCTTAGATATTAATTTAGAACATCCAATGGAACATTTTCTTCACCTAAATCCTGCAAAATTTGTAAAATTGTTGGCACTGTTATGTTATTTCTTTGTTGTGTTTTGGATCTTTCTTTTGGGGTGTTTTCAGGGGCAAGAAGCTATTAGATAATGAAAAGCAGTTAGTTTGCCCTTATCGGGTAAAGTTTCAGCTGTCAGACATGCTGAGAGGACTCAAAGAATGCTGTAATCTTGGAAAATAAATTGCAGAGTTGTGACTCATGGATGTATCACTGAACACAAAGATGAATCATCATTCAACTGAACACACTGATTCTGAGCTGTAATCTGAAAACTTGGCCTTCATCTTACTGTCACTGAAAGGACATTTTCCTCCTGTCTCTCTTATTTGTTAACTTACTTATTTGTTTACATATTTTTCAAAACCTCAACCAAAGAAAGGGGGAGGGGTGTCACTCTACCAGCTTTGCATTCATTGAAACAATAATTGTTTTGTCCATTCGTCATTGCAGAATGGCTTCAGCTCAGTCACATTAGATTGGCAGTGTCTGTGAACACCAACTCTTAAATCTTGCCACGGCTTAATTAAATTTAAGCCTGGACTTTAAACAGGCGGTCCTCATATGAAAATGTTTTCATTTAATAGTTCCATTGCAGCTCTGATTGTATGCTTTGAAATTTTTGTTCTGTCTCAAGATTTTTCCAGCTACCAACAACTTTTCTGCTCTTCTTTTATTCTTCAAGGAAGAATAAATAAATAAATAAATAATTTTGTTTCTTTCCTTAATACAGCTTTATTCTTTGTCCTCAAGTTGTCAAATCAAACTTTATCATTTTAAGAATCAAATAGTTTTAAAAGTAGCAAACTGAGAGCTTAAACACTCATTCTAATTCTCAGTAGAGAGACAACGATTCATAAGTTGTATAACTTTTACTAAGAAAATTGGAAGAAGATAGCTTGACCTTAATATGCATTAAGCACGATTACAGTTCGTCTTTGGACGTCTTGTTTTCAGAAATTTCTGCAGACTCGTCTACTTCCTGAGAACAGAGAGGGAAGAGAAAGGTTTGACTGCAGCTTTAAATATGAGTAATATTGGCTAAGAGGTAATGAAATAATAGCAAACCTTGCTTTGATCACCACTGCTGTCTTCTTCTTTTGCATCTGAGCTCTCCTCACCATCATCATCATCATCATCATCCTCGCCATTTTCTTCCTGTGGTAAAACTCCTCCACTATCTAGGAACTTGCTAAATGTCTCCAGATCTCGGTTTCCCGTGTAGTCGACCACCTGAGTAAAAGGAGCAAAATGAAAAGGTCGATTTTTTGTATGACTTCTGCATCTCTGTGGTGAGCTGAGAGTTTCTACCTCTTTGCCTTCAGCTGGGTAATATTTGATGGTTGGAAATCCTGAAATGACAAGCGACTCCACTTCATTGGCTGTGGCGTCCATCTTGGCTATGATGATGTTTTCATGATCAGCATATTTCTCTCCCAGCTGGTCCCAAATCGGAGCCAGTTCTTTGCAGTGTCCACACCATGGAGCATCTACGCAAACAGAGACAGGATGTAAGGGAAACTCAGGCAACTGCAGAAATAATAGAAATGTTTAATATTTAAGTCACTGCAACATTCTCTTTTAAATATTTGAGGTTATTTGTTTAAGAAAATTGACCCCTCAAAAACTCTCAATTCAGATGATCTGTTAACTGTTGGGATCCATTTTTACTAGTCACAAACTGATCAGATCTAATTCCTAAGAAATGTTTTGGCTGGAGACATCACTGCTGAACTACTCTACTGCAATAAAATTTTGAGATGATCTGATATGAACTGGTCCCACTACAAAAACAAGATCTGAATCTTGCTTTTGTCTTTGGAGCCAACATTCAACTCAGACACAAGTCCTTTTCTTCCAACGTGCTGGCCAGGATGAAGATTTATTTCTAAGCCTTTGAAGACTTCATTGGAGAACTTATAGAAAGTAGTCTGCGTACCCTGCGTATCAACGCATAGACATGAAAGTCTCTTGACGCATCTGCCTGCAGAGGCTGGTGACAGCCTCTCATTTTTCCAAGAGAAGGGTACTTTACTTGGTTTTTCCACCTCAAAGTACCAGAGGTTCTGCTGAAAACTTACCTGGGACGCCAGCCAACCATACGCCTTCTGCCGGAAAAGAACAGGTATTTTCCTGTTCCATCAATTTTTGGATTTTTGGACATTGCTTTGACCTGACTGACTATAGACTGAGTGATTATTATCAGTCTTTAAATCTCTATTCTATTGCATGCTTGATTAGTGTTGTGCTGATTAATAAAGGCCAGTTGTGAAGGTCAAGCTGGCTCCACTGGAAGAGGTGAAGAGAGACAGAATGCTGAAGAAGATCAAAGCTATCAAGGATAGCTTCAGTGTGGTGGACAGCCTGAGGAGCAGAGCCAACGATTACTGCAGCCCAGTAATCGTTGCTAAAAAACGCTACAGCAAGTCTTTTCTGCCTGAGGTTCAGACTATAAAGTAAAATTCATAGGTAGTCTCCAGAGCTGTGTGCTTTACATGTTGAATATATATTTAGTAATGTACTGAGCAATATGTGTGTCCTTAGGAGTATCACTGCTCATTGTTATTTATTATTGTTGTATATGTATTCTTATTACTTTATTTTAGTTTTTATTACATATTTTTTTATTTTTATCATTTGTTGCTAGCATGACTAGAATTAATTGGCTCACTTTCAGCCACTCTCTTCTCCCTCTTGTTCCTGCTTCTCTTCTTTCCTTGATTTCAAATTTGTGTATTTTGTGGTCGTCTAAGACCATATTTTCTTTGTGTAGCCTAAATGTAAGCCCTCAACTGGTGGAGTTTTACCACTCTTTGTTTCAAAGTGGTGAGCCACTTTGGGTCTGGACAGTAACCTGACCTCCTTCCCTTTTGCTCTGATCTTGATCCTCCTTAGCCAGGGGAAAGGGCAGCACTATTGTGCTGCATTCATGGTTCTGCAAAAGGGATTTTCCCTTTCTTTTCTTGTTTAATCGGTTAATTAGTTAGATTGCATGCCAGTAGTTAAAGGGGAATAATTTAGCTGTGAAGTTGGGCTAATTTAATAATAAACTCTGACTTGATTCAAAATGAATGTGTCAGTGATAATTCCTTCTTGTGTGGAGTTTCTTCTGCCAGTGGTCTGAATTCATTCCTTCACCAGAGACTGAGTTTGGCTTATTATTCCAGAAATTCTAGATGGTGCCCTGGTTTAAGTAAGTAACTTAGATTTTTATTAACAATTTAATCAATAATAAATTATTGATCAAATTATTAATAATTCCATAAGCCAAATATCAAAACAAGTTCTGACTCAGCAACAATTTTGATGCAACCTTGTGAGGATGGTACAAAATTTTTTTTGCTTTTTGCTTCCAGAATTCTGATTCCCCAATGCATCCCACCAGAGATGGACGGACGGATGGCCAAAAAATTCTGAGTAATGTTGAAATTTCCACTTAATTTTCCAGAAATAAAGGACAAAATGCAACAACTCCAACAAAATCTTTTATTGGAGTCTGCATGTTGTGAAGATGGCACTTAGTGGTACTGCAAAGTGAAGCGCTTAAAACCATAGTGTGTTGCTTTAAAGCAATACTTCTCAAATAGAGAAGAAATAAACAAATATTAATAAACTAAAGAAGGTGCAAGTAACCAATGCTTACAGCTGTAACACTTTTTCTCTTTCAACCTGTGTAGTCTTGATTAAATGTTACTGATTCACTAAATAAACTGATTTTGGAAATTATTTCGAGGTTTTGATAATAAGGTCATACAATGCTGGAGCTAGTGGTTTGTACAGATAAATTATTAAATATGAACAGATTTGCAATAGTATTTCAATTCTGGGGAGGAAAGGGCACTGAAAGAAGTTGCAAAATAAAACATAAAGTGTAATATTAACTTACATATGAAGTAAAATAAAACTAAATGAAACATCAAATATAAAGTTAGAAAGATTGATATCATCAGGGATATTTATTATTGTTAAATATTTATAGTTATTTGTATAAATCTTTTGCAATTTTTTCTCCTCATTTTTATTCATTCATATTTATTTACTGTATCTATTTATGTGTTGTGTTTGTCTATCCTTATTGTTGTTTATTTCTACCTACTGTTTGTGTACAGCACTTTGCAAATGTGCAATATGAATAAATGTGACCTTGACCTTCATCACATAGATCAGGTAAGAGTTTATGTATGCTTGCATAATTGTGAATGAGTTAAATTGACAAGTATTTAATTTTCTCTTCATCATACTGAAATGATAATGAGGCAACAGAAGTGTATTCATATGTAATTTGAACCAACTGTTTTGAGCAGTTAGTAAAAAAAATACAAAAATGCAAAAATGCTGATATGGCACAAATTAACTCACAAAACTCAATAAAGACGTTTTTGGCTGGGTCCAGAGCCACAGATTTAAAATTCTTGCCCACCAGGACTTTGACTGGTTCTTTGTCCCACTCCTCTGGAATCTCTTCAGAACGATAGTATGGCTGCAGCACATAGTGACAAGACAAGTGACTGGATTTAATATGAGTGAATAGCTGCATTTAGTAAGTGGGTGAGCATCTATTTTACCATTGCAATGCCGTCAACAACTTCCTGACACAGCAGCCACAGTGAATCTGCTGTTAGAGCTCCAGAGGGAATACTGAACTTCTTCTGTGTTTCCATGTGGATGATCCTTGCAGTCGGTGCGTCGCTTTCTGACACTCCAAAATAATTTAGCACATGTGACAGGGCCTGTGTCACATCAATCAGAACAAACAACATCTAGATAACACACACAGAAAGTTCAGTTTTTGTCAGTATGATGTGTTTTCCAGGCACACAGTGCCATTTTATAGCACAATCAAGTAATAATGTTACCTTTGGATGTTATAAAAAGGCTACAATATTAAATATGAATTAAAATAAATTTTACTTTGTAATTTAACATCTTAAGATTGTGGTCCCCTGTCTCTTTAAAAACTCCTGCTCTTTCTGAAACTCCACCTTCAGAAAGTCATCACAACATGGCTTCTCTATTAACGCTTTAACAATGTTTTCACCAGAACTGAATGGAGAAATTATATAAAAGTTGGCACTTTTGTATAATGAGTTCAGCAGATACACACAGTTCCACCAGGTGTTTACAAACTGCTGCTGGCTAGTCTGAAGTCTAGCCTAAAGGATTTCTCAAACATTCATGAAAGAATCTAAGCAACGCTGCAGCTATGTTTTTGATGGGGGAATAACATTATAACATGATGTAAATCAAAACAACAAAAAAAGTTAATTTTTTATGTAATACTGTTACTAACTGCTGAAGATCTGTCTTAAAACAGTTTCATGTTGTGAGCTTATTCCTTTGTCTCGACAAAGTAGTCCAGTTTCTAACACGATCCAAGGCAAACCGATTAATGTCTGTGTAACGCAATTAAAAAAGCTGAAAGACAGAGCCCAGCTCTTACCTTGCCCTTAAACTCCTTGGCGACAGCCTTGGCCTGCTCCACCAGCTCCAGCTGACCCTGCACTGTGGAGTTGATGAACAGCAGGCTATGCAGGCGGATACGAGAAGCGAAGATCTTGTCTGCTACCTGAAAACATAGCATGAATATTTTCATTATAGATTTAAATTTGTACTTCTAATCATGTTGATAAGCCTGACTGCTTTACCTCGGGGTTGAATGGGATAATGAGCTCCAGGCTGTTTTCCTTGATGAAGGAGGTTAGGTTGTGTTTGTCTAATTTCTCTTCTTCTGACCACACATAGTCTTCTCTGCCATCATCAAACTACCAGAAACATAACTTCTTTTAATCACACTGAACAAATCAGAACAAAATGATTTGAGCTAAAATAAATTTCTGACAATTAACTGATGAACCAGCAAAAAATGAATAAACTCTGTGATTTTAATATTGCAATTATTTTAATTGAATAGAAGTGGCAATAATTGCAGTTATTAATCTGCATTTGCTACCTTGTGTTGTGCAAACTGGCGTGTAATGGTGAGCTCTTTCCAGTTTCATTGATTAATAAAAAAAAAAGCATTGTCACTGAAATGTGTGGTAACACTTTATTTGAAGGGGTGTGCATAATGACACTGTCATAAACATGACATAACACCTGTCATGAACATGAAGAAGTCTTTATG
>NW_015118407.1:6112-8524 GCF_001443285.1 Poecilia latipinna | reverse complement strand
CTGGTGATTCCCAGGTACGCCAATAATCAAGTGCCAAAAATGTGATACACACTTTTTTTCACATCAGCAAGCAATTCCTTCCTGATGTTTAACATATAATAGGGAAAAAGACTAATTTCAACATCCTTAGTGATTCTAACTCTGCCAAACATACCCATGTACAAACACAAATGCTCGTTTTAGTAATTTGCGCAAATGTACCATTCATTAATGAAAGTTAGTTGTTTATTTTATATTTGGTGAGTTGGAACCATGTCTGATTTATTTTTGTCAAAAAAAAGTTTTTTATGAATATAGTTTTTGTTTGATTTGTATTTCATTTCTCATAATCACTGTAGAAAACTTGGCGTTTTAGACCCCTTGTAGCGCAATGTTGCCCTGAGGCAACAAACCCAAATCCGGTTCCGGGAGGTGTCAGGGTCCAATTTTATGATTGATATGTAATTAGGGACCAACAAGCTCCCAAAGAATGCAGAAAAATATTTTTTCCCCCAAAAAATAAAAAGTCATGCTATAGAGGGTTAATTAACACAAAACTTTAGCCTGTTATAGCCACCAGAGAGAAACTTGATGTGTGAATCAAACATAAACTGGAGATCCGCTTTTATTTTGAAAAGAGAGCGCCATAACTTGTGCTGTCGCGCACATTAAAATCGAGTGCAGGCTGGCTTTACTGCCATTTCCGAAGAGATGACTAGCTTTATCCCACTGATAGATGGGCTTTCCTTTGCTGGCTGTCGGCTTCTAAACACTTCTGATAATGCTGACATTACTGGGAGAGCTAACGATGTCATTTAAAATATTAGTTGCCTCTGTGAGTCGCTGCCGCTCAGCTATTTTTTTGTCCGTGAAAACCCGCCTACTCCTGCCTGGGGTCCAATCAAAAACTGAAATTTTAAGTTAACTTCCGTTGCAATCAAACTCTGTCAGAGAGTTTGATAGTACGTGTAAGAGAGTTTGACTGTGAATGTAAGAGTTTGATAGCGAATGTGAGAGAGTTTGATAGCGAGTGTAAGAGAGTTTGATAGCGAGTGTAAGAGAGTTTGACTGTGAATATGAGAGAGTTTGATAGTACGTGTAAGAGAGTTTGATAGTATGTGTAAGAGAGTTTATAAGTTTTGGCCCATGGGACCTCTCATACTAAACACACCGAGTCGTATGACCTAACTCTAACTGGTTGTAATCATTTATTATTCCACCTGTGCATTATAGACAGTCTTGCTTATTTTTTCCCTTACAAAATTACCAAGAAAGCATATGTTTTTATTGAAAGTGTGGTGTATTAAGCTATGTGCCATCCTTAATTTAAACTGCAGCTGGAGTGTTATTCATTAGTTCTTAAACTCCTCGCTCTTATTTCCGTGCGATCAAGCATATTCCTTGCAACAGATAGAATGATTGAAAAATTATTAAATTCTTGGCTTACACTTTTTTCAGCTAGCATGAATTTTTGTCATCTTCCTGAAACAAAGAGTATGACCGAAAACTGAACACTCTATACTGTATATTTTGACTGTTTTTTTCTTTGTTTGCGTGTGTGTGTGTGTGTGTGTGTGTGCTTGTGTAGCTGCCCACCTTTTGAAATATTTACAGCAAGGTGTTGTATTACATTTTTTCTTGCTTTGTATTACAGCACAGGCCCGGGGTGTACTGGTAGAACAATCTTAGCCTCACCAATAGAAGTTGCTACATGTTCAGCTTTACACCTGGCAGCAGCAGCACCTATGCAAGAAGCGCACAGTTTGCTGCCAAGCCTGAAGCTTTAGAAACGCGCTCTTCCAGTCAAAGCTGGAGATGTTCGTCTCTCTGGAATCCTTTATTCCTTCAGGTGAATTTTATCTCCTCACTTATTTCAGTTTTCCACATTTTTTCTGACTTCTCTCCTCCTCATCATGTCTTGTCAGATGTTTGGTCTTGTCCTCAAGAAAAGTGTAGCAAGTGCAAAGGAGACAGGACTTAGTGTATTTACATTAAGGCCTGGAAATGTCCTATATTCATTTTTTAAATATGTAAGTTTGCCTTAAATACGTTACTCAGGTTTTAGATTTTGTTGTTGCAAGAGTATTTAGTTTAGAATATTATTTTCTGTCAGGCTAAAGTTTGAGTCAGACATCATCATTACGTTCTATGACTAGAGGCGGTTGCTGCTAACGCTAACTAGCTGCAAAGATGCCAGAAGACTATATGAACACCCTTCTGTCAAATTTTAATCGGATGATTGATTGATGGCCTTAATTAATTGATATCAAACCCCCCTCCCCCCATGGGAACTATGTGACCTCTTGACCTCCCTGAAACCCTTCTGTCAAATTTTAATCGGATGATTGATTGATGGCCTTAATTAATTGATATCAAACCCCCCTCCCCCCATGGGAACTATGTGACCTCTTGACCTCCCTGAAACCCTTCTGT
>NW_015118407.1:0-2020 GCF_001443285.1 Poecilia latipinna | reverse complement strand
CTAACATTGATCCCTTTCCAGAATTTGTCCTCACATCATTGTGAATGCTACTTTGCTTCAGTCTTTTTCCTGTTGTTGTATCAACACTGATCTTCTCAGTGCTTCATGGTTTCTCCAAAATAGTAAAGGTTGGTTTAAGTACATTTGAAACTCACAGATTTTTTTTATGCAACACCTGCTAGTGTGACACATTTCAGTAAAAGTTCCTCATCTGTAAATGTATTTCTTAAGAATATGTGACAGCGACTAAACAGGCCCAGGTGAGGCTACTGCTCATATTTATCTTTCAGTTTTCCCCAAACTTTAAAGTTTTTTTTTACAGTGCACAACCACACTCCAAGAGTTGCTCCAACATGGTAAATTGTTTTGTTACCTTTAAAATTATCTACAGCTTTTGTCTCTGACTTATACGTTGTTTGCTTTTATTGGCCCTAATGATTATTTTACTCCACGCGTTATCTTACATGCTTAAGTGCTCTAACAAAATATAGTTCACCTGTAGTTGTTAAGGTTCCATTACTAAAATGTATAAATGATCAATGTGAACCATCAGTCTTAAAATATTTAGTACGATTTCTTTTTATTTAGATTTGATGTTTTGATGTGAGCACTTGGATTTCTATCGATTTATTAAATGATGCTCTATGTAAATATTTATCAAACTGAATGATCATTCAGGTTTTATATAGTTTTTTTCTTTTCATTCAATGTTTGTTGCAGAAATTCAAACATATGCAGGCTAGGCTATCGACCAATAATTCAATCAGTGAATCTTTGCTTTTTTTTCTCAAGTAGCCCCTCTCACGGAGACTTACATCTTCTGACACCTGGCCCAACTTATAATAACATTAACCAAGTTTGCTGTTGGTATACTTACCTAAAGAACAAAACATGCTCGCTACACAACCGAGCTCCAAGAGTTGGTCGCAACATGGTAAATTGTTTTGTTACCTTTAAAATTATCTACAACTTTATTTTTCCCTTGGTCCTAATGATGCTACCTGTTCATTAATGTTCACTAACAGACAGTACACCTCTTGTAACTGATAAGTGTATAAATGTGAAGCATCAGTATGCGTTCAAGATCATATCAGTCAGATTTCGTAAAATATCATGAAACTCAAAGGAATCAAAATTATAGTTCACAGAAAGGTAATCTATCCTTTTTAGAGAGCTTTGACTGTGAAAGGAATGAATAAAATATAGTATGAAAAAATTCAATTTGCAGAATCCTGATAATAAAACTTCAATTGTGAACTGAATGATCAGATTGTATCTAGACACAAAAGAATCAACTGTTAATTAGTAATAATACAGTGGAAATGACCACCAAGATCTGAACAAAACAAGAAACTTGACTACCTCAAGAGATTTCACTCGTTGGACAATGAACCGTCTGACTTTCTTTAGTCGACTAAATTTAATCTTACCACATTTTTGCTGTAGAGCAAACAGGTACTGAGTTTGAAGCGTGGATCAGATGCCTCCAGCCGTCTGCTAAAGCTAGACTCCGGCCTTCCTCACTGTAAAATAAAACATTCTGCTTAATAAAAGAGTTCAAGTGAACATCACTTCATTCTCAACAACTTGTTTGTACTCATCTTAAACAAGCGGCAGAAACTTTTGGATTTAAAAAAGAAAAAAAGATGCTTTATAAGTTAATCTATTTAAGTTGAGTCTGCAACAACTAGAATAAAATAAAAAGTGAACTATTTGAAAGTAGTGAGGATTTTGGGTGGTAAATGTTTAACATTTTAACATACACAGACATTACTCCATTTCTACTCAAGCAAACCAAAAGGTTTGGAACAGAACCACTATGTCAAGTAACGACATGCAGTAAATACATGCTGCTGCTGCTGCTGCTGGCAGAAAGTAAAATAAATTTTGCATTGAATAATATTTTGGATGAGTTTAAGAATATTGTTTGCCAAAATCACACAATGTAGCTACACTTGTCTTTTACAAGCGCGTGCCAAAAGTGGCCACCCCACCCTCGTGTGTTGTCGCAGCGCCTCGT
>NW_015118406.1:0-8524 GCF_001443285.1 Poecilia latipinna | reverse complement strand
TGTGGTAGTTTTACTTTTGCTTGAGTACATTTTTGTCTGTGTATTTGTACTTTTACTTAAGTAAATTTTTTGAGTACTTCCTTCACCACTGACTATGGCTATAGTTTTGATGACAAGTACTGTACACTGTAATTATGGGAGATCAATGGCAAGTGACTGGACAAGATTCCCATCTAGGCTTTTACTGTATTTTGTTGACAGACAAAAGCAGAGCACAAAAAATAAAAACTAAAGTAGCAATGGGAACATAAGACCTGTAAATGCAGTGTTACAGGAATTACAGTTCAGTCTTTCCATCTTCATGCTGAGAAAATATTCTCAATCGGGTTAAGGAATGAAGAGCAGTGTGAGGAACTCCATCAGCATCTTGTTGTGGGTTATAAACCATTGCCTGATGATTCTTCTTCTCTCTGGCTGTTGACTCCATCCAAATCCTTGTCCTTCCATTGTCAGAAGTGTAGAATTTTGTTGTTCTCTGTGTTGTTCTATGCTAGTGGTGCCCAAAGTGGGTCCTTGAGGGCCGGCATCCTGCATGTTCTAGTTCTCTCCCGGGTGGTCGTAACAACCTCCTCAGCAAGTCCATGTTCTTCTTAGTCCTAATGAGCCATCATTTGATCCAGGTGTGTTAAACCAGGTAGAGAACTAAAACATGCAGGATGCCATGCACAGATAGTTAGAACACCTGTTCTCCAGGAGCGACTTTGGGCTTCCTAGTCCTTTATTTAGTTTTTCAGGAAACTGGTTGGACATTGTTTGATCTAAAGAGTCACACATTTACCTTTTTGAAAAAACTCAGGATTCACCTTGGAGCAGTGCATGTTATAATTTATACAATGCAATTATGCTTAAATATTGAAGCGCTTAGGACAATAAAACAGGAAGAAATGAGGCATGACTAAAGACAATTACATAAAACACATAGATCCCATCTCATGTTATATGATATGTTCATCACCAACTGTGAAAACAATGTTCTATGGGCACCACAATGTTTTATCCAAAGCTTATTGCTACTGAACAGTGGTGGTTTCTAATATTAGCGACATGGACATCCCCTTCTCCCCCACCTGTTTGACCAAGGCCAATTAGGTGGGGGAGTAGAGTGAGAAATGGATAAAAGCAGTCATTGCGCTCCATACTTTGCTTCACGAGGTGTGCTAAGTTGACCTGACTAGAGCCCTGCACTGGATGGCTCCAAAATCAGTTTGTGTTATACACTGCATCATTGTGCATTATATCTTTTTATATGTAACATGATCAGGTACATAATGTTGACACCAGAAATAGGAAGTTAATGAGCTGTTTGGGTATTTGCAGTTGTAATGTAAAGCCTCTGCTGAATGTGGAGCTGTGATTGAGATGTGGCAGGAGCTCCTCCCCCACGCTGCTGAACAATGACAGGGTGTGAGTGTTTTAACGCTGAGTTTAGCTCTCAGCCTGCCTAACAGGAACCCAACAGACTTAAACGGACACAAACAAAACAAGAGCACTGACTTTAGTTTCACACTTCAATATTCAGCTTGTCTGCAAGTACAACTACTATGTTTAAAAAAATCACCTAAAAATAAAATTTTGTAACTTTTTGTGATTACTTCACATTAGGAGTAATTTGAAAATGTTGATAGTTTATTCAAATTCAACTGATTTGGAGATAGTTTCTGTTGAACAGTTGCACTTTTTATTAAATGAATGTTTATTATTTAGCCATCCATGAGATTCAAGTAACCAAAAATTATGCAGATGTTCTTCTGATCCAGCAGAATCAGCCTTTAGACATACCTGTTGAATGTGGTCAAGTCGTTCCGGTTCACATGGGATTTCATTCTTTTGTAAACAGGACACATTCAAGCCTGTCCACTGATCCGATCCTAACTGGCCCTATCACATTCATCACAAGCACCAGGTCCAAACACAGTTTGTGATCCGGACTTCAAACAAGAGGAAAGAAGATTTATAGGAGTAGTGACCTTACCTCAGACAAAGGAGTGACTGGTCGCCTGGCTGGTAGAAGGAAATACATTCTATGCTGATAGGAGCTGTGACATACAGCCTGTTTAAACCTGTTTTCCCTCAGGAATTAGAAACATTTCACTTGTTACATGTTAAAACCAGCCTTTCTGGTTTCCTCCTGGGCGGAGATGATACACTCACCTGTGGGCCTCACCCACTCACTCTATATATGGAGGCACATAGACATAACAATGACTTTCATCAAGTTCCACAAATATAGTTCATAATTTTCATCATACAGATATGTGGTATTTCAGCCCCTTCAAAGTATTTAGAATCTAGAACTACTAACTACTTTAAGAATTGTTGGTTGAACATAACAAATGTTCTTAGATATTAATTTAGAACATCCAATGGAACATTTTCTTCACCTAAATCCTGCAAAATTTGTAAAATTGTTGGCACTGTTATGTTATTTCTTTGTTGTGTTTTGGATCTTTCTTTTGGGGTGTTTTCAGGGGCAAGAAGCTATTAGATAATGAAAAGCAGTTAGTTTGCCCTTATCGGGTAAAGTTTCAGCTGTCAGACATGCTGAGAGGACTCAAAGAATGCTGTAATCTTGGAAAATAAATTGCAGAGTTGTGACTCATGGATGTATCACTGAACACAAAGATGAATCATCATTCAACTGAACACACTGATTCTGAGCTGTAATCTGAAAACTTGGCCTTCATCTTACTGTCACTGAAAGGACATTTTCCTCCTGTCTCTCTTATTTGTTAACTTACTTATTTGTTTACATATTTTTCAAAACCTCAACCAAAGAAAGGGGGAGGGGTGTCACTCTACCAGCTTTGCATTCATTGAAACAATAATTGTTTTGTCCATTCGTCATTGCAGAATGGCTTCAGCTCAGTCACATTAGATTGGCAGTGTCTGTGAACACCAACTCTTAAATCTTGCCACGGCTTAATTAAATTTAAGCCTGGACTTTAAACAGGCGGTCCTCATATGAAAATGTTTTCATTTAATAGTTCCATTGCAGCTCTGATTGTATGCTTTGAAATTTTTGTTCTGTCTCAAGATTTTTCCAGCTACCAACAACTTTTCTGCTCTTCTTTTATTCTTCAAGGAAGAATAAATAAATAAATAAATAATTTTGTTTCTTTCCTTAATACAGCTTTATTCTTTGTCCTCAAGTTGTCAAATCAAACTTTATCATTTTAAGAATCAAATAGTTTTAAAAGTAGCAAACTGAGAGCTTAAACACTCATTCTAATTCTCAGTAGAGAGACAACGATTCATAAGTTGTATAACTTTTACTAAGAAAATTGGAAGAAGATAGCTTGACCTTAATATGCATTAAGCACGATTACAGTTCGTCTTTGGACGTCTTGTTTTCAGAAATTTCTGCAGACTCGTCTACTTCCTGAGAACAGAGAGGGAAGAGAAAGGTTTGACTGCAGCTTTAAATATGAGTAATATTGGCTAAGAGGTAATGAAATAATAGCAAACCTTGCTTTGATCACCACTGCTGTCTTCTTCTTTTGCATCTGAGCTCTCCTCACCATCATCATCATCATCATCATCCTCGCCATTTTCTTCCTGTGGTAAAACTCCTCCACTATCTAGGAACTTGCTAAATGTCTCCAGATCTCGGTTTCCCGTGTAGTCGACCACCTGAGTAAAAGGAGCAAAATGAAAAGGTCGATTTTTTGTATGACTTCTGCATCTCTGTGGTGAGCTGAGAGTTTCTACCTCTTTGCCTTCAGCTGGGTAATATTTGATGGTTGGAAATCCTGAAATGACAAGCGACTCCACTTCATTGGCTGTGGCGTCCATCTTGGCTATGATGATGTTTTCATGATCAGCATATTTCTCTCCCAGCTGGTCCCAAATCGGAGCCAGTTCTTTGCAGTGTCCACACCATGGAGCATCTACGCAAACAGAGACAGGATGTAAGGGAAACTCAGGCAACTGCAGAAATAATAGAAATGTTTAATATTTAAGTCACTGCAACATTCTCTTTTAAATATTTGAGGTTATTTGTTTAAGAAAATTGACCCCTCAAAAACTCTCAATTCAGATGATCTGTTAACTGTTGGGATCCATTTTTACTAGTCACAAACTGATCAGATCTAATTCCTAAGAAATGTTTTGGCTGGAGACATCACTGCTGAACTACTCTACTGCAATAAAATTTTGAGATGATCTGATATGAACTGGTCCCACTACAAAAACAAGATCTGAATCTTGCTTTTGTCTTTGGAGCCAACATTCAACTCAGACACAAGTCCTTTTCTTCCAACGTGCTGGCCAGGATGAAGATTTATTTCTAAGCCTTTGAAGACTTCATTGGAGAACTTATAGAAAGTAGTCTGCGTACCCTGCGTATCAACGCATAGACATGAAAGTCTCTTGACGCATCTGCCTGCAGAGGCTGGTGACAGCCTCTCATTTTTCCAAGAGAAGGGTACTTTACTTGGTTTTTCCACCTCAAAGTACCAGAGGTTCTGCTGAAAACTTACCTGGGACGCCAGCCAACCATACGCCTTCTGCCGGAAAAGAACAGGTATTTTCCTGTTCCATCAATTTTTGGATTTTTGGACATTGCTTTGACCTGACTGACTATAGACTGAGTGATTATTATCAGTCTTTAAATCTCTATTCTATTGCATGCTTGATTAGTGTTGTGCTGATTAATAAAGGCCAGTTGTGAAGGTCAAGCTGGCTCCACTGGAAGAGGTGAAGAGAGACAGAATGCTGAAGAAGATCAAAGCTATCAAGGATAGCTTCAGTGTGGTGGACAGCCTGAGGAGCAGAGCCAACGATTACTGCAGCCCAGTAATCGTTGCTAAAAAACGCTACAGCAAGTCTTTTCTGCCTGAGGTTCAGACTATAAAGTAAAATTCATAGGTAGTCTCCAGAGCTGTGTGCTTTACATGTTGAATATATATTTAGTAATGTACTGAGCAATATGTGTGTCCTTAGGAGTATCACTGCTCATTGTTATTTATTATTGTTGTATATGTATTCTTATTACTTTATTTTAGTTTTTATTACATATTTTTTTATTTTTATCATTTGTTGCTAGCATGACTAGAATTAATTGGCTCACTTTCAGCCACTCTCTTCTCCCTCTTGTTCCTGCTTCTCTTCTTTCCTTGATTTCAAATTTGTGTATTTTGTGGTCGTCTAAGACCATATTTTCTTTGTGTAGCCTAAATGTAAGCCCTCAACTGGTGGAGTTTTACCACTCTTTGTTTCAAAGTGGTGAGCCACTTTGGGTCTGGACAGTAACCTGACCTCCTTCCCTTTTGCTCTGATCTTGATCCTCCTTAGCCAGGGGAAAGGGCAGCACTATTGTGCTGCATTCATGGTTCTGCAAAAGGGATTTTCCCTTTCTTTTCTTGTTTAATCGGTTAATTAGTTAGATTGCATGCCAGTAGTTAAAGGGGAATAATTTAGCTGTGAAGTTGGGCTAATTTAATAATAAACTCTGACTTGATTCAAAATGAATGTGTCAGTGATAATTCCTTCTTGTGTGGAGTTTCTTCTGCCAGTGGTCTGAATTCATTCCTTCACCAGAGACTGAGTTTGGCTTATTATTCCAGAAATTCTAGATGGTGCCCTGGTTTAAGTAAGTAACTTAGATTTTTATTAACAATTTAATCAATAATAAATTATTGATCAAATTATTAATAATTCCATAAGCCAAATATCAAAACAAGTTCTGACTCAGCAACAATTTTGATGCAACCTTGTGAGGATGGTACAAAATTTTTTTTGCTTTTTGCTTCCAGAATTCTGATTCCCCAATGCATCCCACCAGAGATGGACGGACGGATGGCCAAAAAATTCTGAGTAATGTTGAAATTTCCACTTAATTTTCCAGAAATAAAGGACAAAATGCAACAACTCCAACAAAATCTTTTATTGGAGTCTGCATGTTGTGAAGATGGCACTTAGTGGTACTGCAAAGTGAAGCGCTTAAAACCATAGTGTGTTGCTTTAAAGCAATACTTCTCAAATAGAGAAGAAATAAACAAATATTAATAAACTAAAGAAGGTGCAAGTAACCAATGCTTACAGCTGTAACACTTTTTCTCTTTCAACCTGTGTAGTCTTGATTAAATGTTACTGATTCACTAAATAAACTGATTTTGGAAATTATTTCGAGGTTTTGATAATAAGGTCATACAATGCTGGAGCTAGTGGTTTGTACAGATAAATTATTAAATATGAACAGATTTGCAATAGTATTTCAATTCTGGGGAGGAAAGGGCACTGAAAGAAGTTGCAAAATAAAACATAAAGTGTAATATTAACTTACATATGAAGTAAAATAAAACTAAATGAAACATCAAATATAAAGTTAGAAAGATTGATATCATCAGGGATATTTATTATTGTTAAATATTTATAGTTATTTGTATAAATCTTTTGCAATTTTTTCTCCTCATTTTTATTCATTCATATTTATTTACTGTATCTATTTATGTGTTGTGTTTGTCTATCCTTATTGTTGTTTATTTCTACCTACTGTTTGTGTACAGCACTTTGCAAATGTGCAATATGAATAAATGTGACCTTGACCTTCATCACATAGATCAGGTAAGAGTTTATGTATGCTTGCATAATTGTGAATGAGTTAAATTGACAAGTATTTAATTTTCTCTTCATCATACTGAAATGATAATGAGGCAACAGAAGTGTATTCATATGTAATTTGAACCAACTGTTTTGAGCAGTTAGTAAAAAAAATACAAAAATGCAAAAATGCTGATATGGCACAAATTAACTCACAAAACTCAATAAAGACGTTTTTGGCTGGGTCCAGAGCCACAGATTTAAAATTCTTGCCCACCAGGACTTTGACTGGTTCTTTGTCCCACTCCTCTGGAATCTCTTCAGAACGATAGTATGGCTGCAGCACATAGTGACAAGACAAGTGACTGGATTTAATATGAGTGAATAGCTGCATTTAGTAAGTGGGTGAGCATCTATTTTACCATTGCAATGCCGTCAACAACTTCCTGACACAGCAGCCACAGTGAATCTGCTGTTAGAGCTCCAGAGGGAATACTGAACTTCTTCTGTGTTTCCATGTGGATGATCCTTGCAGTCGGTGCGTCGCTTTCTGACACTCCAAAATAATTTAGCACATGTGACAGGGCCTGTGTCACATCAATCAGAACAAACAACATCTAGATAACACACACAGAAAGTTCAGTTTTTGTCAGTATGATGTGTTTTCCAGGCACACAGTGCCATTTTATAGCACAATCAAGTAATAATGTTACCTTTGGATGTTATAAAAAGGCTACAATATTAAATATGAATTAAAATAAATTTTACTTTGTAATTTAACATCTTAAGATTGTGGTCCCCTGTCTCTTTAAAAACTCCTGCTCTTTCTGAAACTCCACCTTCAGAAAGTCATCACAACATGGCTTCTCTATTAACGCTTTAACAATGTTTTCACCAGAACTGAATGGAGAAATTATATAAAAGTTGGCACTTTTGTATAATGAGTTCAGCAGATACACACAGTTCCACCAGGTGTTTACAAACTGCTGCTGGCTAGTCTGAAGTCTAGCCTAAAGGATTTCTCAAACATTCATGAAAGAATCTAAGCAACGCTGCAGCTATGTTTTTGATGGGGGAATAACATTATAACATGATGTAAATCAAAACAACAAAAAAAGTTAATTTTTTATGTAATACTGTTACTAACTGCTGAAGATCTGTCTTAAAACAGTTTCATGTTGTGAGCTTATTCCTTTGTCTCGACAAAGTAGTCCAGTTTCTAACACGATCCAAGGCAAACCGATTAATGTCTGTGTAACGCAATTAAAAAAGCTGAAAGACAGAGCCCAGCTCTTACCTTGCCCTTAAACTCCTTGGCGACAGCCTTGGCCTGCTCCACCAGCTCCAGCTGACCCTGCACTGTGGAGTTGATGAACAGCAGGCTATGCAGGCGGATACGAGAAGCGAAGATCTTGTCTGCTACCTGAAAACATAGCATGAATATTTTCATTATAGATTTAAATTTGTACTTCTAATCATGTTGATAAGCCTGACTGCTTTACCTCGGGGTTGAATGGGATAATGAGCTCCAGGCTGTTTTCCTTGATGAAGGAGGTTAGGTTGTGTTTGTCTAATTTCTCTTCTTCTGACCACACATAGTCTTCTCTGCCATCATCAAACTACCAGAAACATAACTTCTTTTAATCACACTGAACAAATCAGAACAAAATGATTTGAGCTAAAATAAATTTCTGACAATTAACTGATGAACCAGCAAAAAATGAATAAACTCTGTGATTTTAATATTGCAATTATTTTAATTGAATAGAAGTGGCAATAATTGCAGTTATTAATCTGCATTTGCTACCTTGTGTTGTGCAAACTGGCGTGTAATGGTGAGCTCTTTCCAGTTTCATTGATTAATAAAAAAAAAAGCATTGTCACTGAAATGTGTGGTAACACTTTATTTGAAGGGGTGTGCATAATGACACTGTCATAAACATGACATAACACCTGTCATGAACATGAAGAAGTCTTTATGAAT
>NW_015118405.1:7050-8526 GCF_001443285.1 Poecilia latipinna | reverse complement strand
AAACATGTTCTGGTGTTTTACTGCTGCTGTGTTTGTTTATCACCACAAGGTGGCAGTAATGATCTGTTTCAACATGGATCTGTCCTGTTTTGTCATCAGTATTAAACTCAACTTTTCCACCATGTTGATGAAAAATAACTGAATGTTTATGAACCAGCTGATCCAACATCTGTCCTGATGTTCTTCATCACTTCACTGATGTTTATTCATCTGATCATTTCAAGCCAGATGTTTGTGAGATGAAGTTCAGAGGAAACTTCCAGAAAACTGTTCTTCATGTTATCATTTGTAAATGTTGCTGAATCATTAAATAATTATATTGAAGCTGAAGCAGATCCATCTGATTCCAGGTCTGAACTGAAGTTTCTCCTTTTCTCTCCAGCAGCTGCTGATCAGCTTCAACCTCCGACTGAGAATCTACAACCAGACAGTCGAGGAAGAATCGGAGTTCATGTTTCACTGGGACTTTTAGCTCTTATTGTTTATGTTTTACATCAGTGTTGTGTTTTTAAAATGCAAACTAGTAAGAAAATGTTAATAAAACAGATGAGTTTCTCTAAGAAACGACGGCTGGATTCTAAAAACACTGATATGAAGGTCTAATGAAAACAACACAAGATATTATTTATTTATTAAAAGTTTATTAATGTTAAAGACATAATGAAGAAATATTTGAGAAAACAAATGTATCTGGTTTGATTTTAAAGGTTAAGTCTGAATGTAGCTGTTAAAACTTTCTTTTGAAAACAGCTGATAATTGTTTTCTTTACTATTTATTAAAGTGTAAATGTTTTCATAGTTGTAAATAAAATGGCAACACATTGAAAACATGCTAGCATAAAGTAAAATATGTTCTGTCATGCTTTGGTTCAGAAGTTTTCTGATACTTTTTGTTAAATTATGGAAATAAATATTTTCACTTCTAAATCTGTCTCAGAGTTTTAATTCTTCACATTTTCTTAAAACTGTACAATAGATTCATCCAGGTCAGTTTAGAGCTTCTAAAGTTTAATTTGCTCAAAGGAACAAAGTCAGTTTCAGTGATTTAAACTCTGCAGCTGAACCTGAAACATGTGAAGAGACACAATCTGCCTGGAAACGAGGAAAACTCTGAGATCAGAGGAGAATCACTGAGTGGAAACGAGTCTGGATGGAAAAAAGTCTTTATGCCATCAGTTTGGAGCAAATGTCAGAGTTTCTGATTCTTTAGTTGTTTATCCTGAACATCTTTACTGAACGTCTCTGATGATTCAGTCACATTTAATCACAGGCTGACCTGAACATCCAACATTTATTAACTCTTTAATTCCTCATCCTGGATCCAGATGTTGAAGCTGAAGCTGCTTTGATTGGAGGAGAAATCATCAGAAGAAGAAGACGGAGGAGCTCATGGTATCAATAATTCACCAATATGAACTTTCTCATTTATTAGAGCCACGTCAGCTTTGAACGGTTTTACACGTTAGAGGAACCTGA
>NW_015118405.1:0-2151 GCF_001443285.1 Poecilia latipinna | reverse complement strand
ATCTGGGGCACAATACTGCCACCATCATGTCGGACATATTACTACTGATTTGGGATCGTCAATAAATTACTTGCTTATGAAAACACGTAGAGAGTTCAGCCTCTAATCTTGCAATAAAAATAATCCAGATGAAACATTTTCAGAATTCCTTGTATTGAGATCATTCTGATTCTGAAAATGAATCATGTATTGTGTTGGTGTACAAATGACAAACCGGAATGCCAGAGATGATCAACTCTTTGACTTTGTCAGTGGACATTTTCTGTGTTTTCTGTCAATTTGTAGCTTCGCTAGAAAAGTTTTATAATCACTTTGACAACCGATGAGTTAAAGTTGTAGGTTGCTCTTGTCTGTTGTTGAAAGGAGCTTATATGACTTTAATGGATCGTTTTGTTGTCAGAGGAAAGTTGTTCAGAGGCTCATCATCACAAGAGACAAGGCAGGGATTGGTACCCCAAATAAATCAGAACACAGTAAAATAGAAAGCTTTCAGAATATAAAACTACATTCAATTATTAGATGCATTCATTTGTAAATTATATTTGAGCACTTTTATTGGTATTATGATCATTATGTCATGTTATATGGAAGCTATAAAAGAAAAATTACAACAATTTCCATTAGAATATTAATAAAAATAGATAAATTCAAATTTCATGAAAACTGATTCATCTCATTAGCTTAGTTTAGTAACATGTTTCAGAGTTTATTTAGTCTTTATTTAGTTACAACCAGGAAGATCCGTTTGCTCCATTTGTTGATGGTCCCTAACCAGCTGGTTGGGAACTGAGACGCTGTTATCCAGACAGTTCAGCACTAGAGGGCGCAGTGACGCTAAAGCTCTCAGCAGTTTTCCTTTGGATCAAAGCAGCTGGTTTAAAAACTCCTTTCTCTGAAAAACATCACTTAATCTATGAAAATGAGATTGAAATTGTTTCTGGACTAAAATAAATCCGTCTCTGTTAATGAGACGCTTTAAAGTAGAAAAATCATTCCTGCCTCCAAACAGAAAGACTCCAGCTGGTCGACTGAGGAGATTTATCCAGGATCAGAAAGATCATTTCTACTTTCCTGATTTGAGAAACTCTGAGATATTTTCTGCTGACTGAAACTAACCAAACCTGATCTTCATAGTTTCAGTTTATGATGGTTTTTGTTGGGGTTCGTCTTTATGGAAGTAAATATGTGTTTATATATTTTCATTATTAGTTATAATAAGTTTATTGTTTTATAATTATTTTTTAAACTCATTGAACACAGACATGCCTATTTTTTTGAAGGGTAATATGGGAGAGTCATGAATAGTTTACTTTATAAAAGAAACTCAACACACATCTTTCACTAATTACCAGATTTCTGATGTTTTTCCTCTTATAACAAACTGATTTTATTTAAAAGTTGTTTTAAAAAGAAAGATTCAGCAAATGCAGTGAACGGAAACAATCTGTTTTACTGTTGCTGTACTTGTTTATGACCACAGGGTGGCAGTAGTGATCTTTTCTAAACAATTATTTTTCTTTTAATCACCAGGAGTCCAGTTATTTTTCATATTGTGACTGAATTTGTTCCTGATGTCCTGATGTCCTCTCCTCCTCCTCTTCCTCTCTCAGGATGAAGATGATCTCCCTGCTGCTCCTCATCCTCAGTTCGTGTCTCTGTGGTCAGTCTCCATCTTGTCTTTGTGACAGAAAGCTCTCTAGATGGAGCTGAAAGACCCCCATGTTCCAGTTCTCAGAGTGTCTGCTCCTCTCTTTCCCTCTCTGTCTCCTCAGCAGCAACATTTGTAATGAATGTGACCCAGAGCAGCTATGAGGCAGAGGAGAACCACAGCATCACTCTGGAGTGGACCTTCACCACCGAACCAGACTCCAGCTTAAAGTTCAAGTTTATAATTTATACTCTGATCACTGATGACAAATTGTCTGTTTTGTTTCATGAACACGACGGAGTCGAGGTGCCGATGTCTCAGGACAAACAGTTTGCAGGACGGGTCCAAAGTGACAAAGACGTCCTGCCAGAGGGACGGACCAGACTCCATGTGTCCAGACTGAGGACTGAAGACTCTGGTCTGTATCTGTGTGACGTGAAAACTGAAGATGGGTTCAACTCTGGAAGATGTCGACTCAACGTTACTGGTGAGTTTTAAATATT
>NW_015118404.1:0-8527 GCF_001443285.1 Poecilia latipinna | reverse complement strand
TTGTACATCTAATCAGCTCTGCCGATCTCTTCTCTACTAAAAATTGAGTCCCAGAGAAATGAAAATATGTTTATTCTGAAAGCTTTAAGATAAAAGTTAGTAGGCGTAAGAACCAGTTATAGAAGACGTGCAAGAGGATATAGAAAGTTCTGGTGTAACTAAGCTGAAATCATCAATTTAGTTCAGTCAACGACATCGTGAAGACTTTTCTTCTTTGGGATGCATACCAAGAGGGATAATGCATGATGCTAAATCACAGGCAGCATGGCAGTAAACAATGACTGGTCTACTGCTCCAGACAACACCTCATGACTTGAGAGTCATGACTTGCTAGATTTCTTACGGAACAAGTAAAGAATGGGGTAAATAAATCAACAAGAGTTTCAAGAAATTCCAATGATAAAAGTCGAAGTTGCAAATATTAGGCGTCAAATGTTTGACGAATTTGATCCAGTCACTCACCTGCCTTTTTATTACGTACACCTGTGTTCTATTGCCAATCACACGGCAGACACTGGATGAATGGCACCCTTCTGTAGTCAAAACATCCAGCAGAAGTATAGCTTCCCTTTGTGTCAGAAATTTAAAGTTCCTCTGCTTTGTTTTTCCCTCGACTCCATGCAATTGTGATATTATTGCAAATAAGCTGATTTTCTTCACTTTTCTCTTTCCTTCATCTCGTTGTGATTTCTTTGTAGCTTTAATATTTCAATTTCTAACGTCTATGAGAGGTTTGATCATCAGGGGCAACGATGGCCTATTAAACATGTTTCCTTATTTGCATGCAGATTTTTGCTGCCCATTACTTACATTACAATTGTGCCACCGCACTCTGAAACTATGATGACGATTGTCATTTTAATATAATGTCCGGTTGTAGTTTCTGTCTTAGTCAAGAGGGAAACCTGAGGAGAAGACGACATCCTTAGATTCTCAATGCTCAGATTTAAAGATCATTCTGAATTCTTCTTTTATCCTTGGTCTTTCTTTCTGCAGGGGTTTTTTTTTTATCATGGCAGTTGTTGCGTAACTTTGGCTCAGCTATCAGTTTGGGGGAGTTAAACCAACAGAACATATAGCAGTGAGAAAGAAAGAAATCTTAATGATATTCTACACCGCCTAAGGGTTTTCACGACTATGAAATAGGCCAAAAGCATCTCGGGCTTGTAAGAAATGAACTCTGAGAAACAGCTCAATATTACACCGAGGTGTCAAACACTGAATTTACTCTCCCAAACAAAGAAACCTTGATCTACAGCCAAAGAGCTACAGGACACAGAGATTATAATAAAGACACATAAGTGAAGCACAAGAAAGCAGAAATAATGAGGCTGCTATGAATGGTAAAACTCCAGGACAGAGATGGGAGATTGGCCCAGACTTTCTATATAAGGAAAATGATCCTGTGAGTAATGTGCACAGCCCAGACAGACAGACAGACAGACCACTCACATCTTAACTATTTGGCTTTTCCTCCTAACATAGTCCACATTGTGAGCGTTCTGTGGCAAAGCTCCATGGATAAACAGCTTGAAGGTTCAGTGCAGCTGGACCACCTTCACATGATAAACTCTGCATAAATTGCATATATTTAGAAGGACAATGGTTTGCAAACCCTACAATAACAAGAAGGAAACAGTTGTCAGTGGAGGAAAAATGTTGCACATTCAAGAAGATAATAGCGCAACTTTAAAGAACATAATGAATGGCCACTCACTCTAAACACACATGGAGCGAATGATCAGAGTGGGATAAAGCAGCAGGATCAGTAATTGTTTGCAGGAGAGACTCGTGGTTACAAATCACTGCCTGTTCTTACCCAGAAGCTCTTTAGGAACATCAGACGATTCTTCACTCATTTTTTCTGGAGAGAGATATTCCCAAACAGCGCCGAGAACTGAGTCAACACATGGAGAAGCCCTTAATTTGGAGGGGAATAATGAGGAGAGGGGAAGAGAAGTGTCAGGTGGTGGTAGTGCGGTTCTCCCAGTTACATGCTCCTCTCCTCCGCTCCTGTCCGGACAATGTATCCGCGTTTTGGTGGACGCATCTCCTCTTGGTGAGTAAAATTCCCCTCCGTTCCGAGGTCTTATAATATGAACAAAGGCGGAAAAAAAAACAAAATGAGGTATTGTTTAAATCAAATCAAAGCCCGGAGCCTCGGGTGCATGAAAGGACCACTGTTCTGAAACATCTTTTCCTCCGTGGCCCTATCGGAAAGCCGTCGGTATTACAGTGCAAACCAGTAGTATTGAACGGAGCCCCTCCCCGCTCGGTGATGCCACAGCCGGGAGCCGATACGATGCTGGGGCGTCATGGCGTGGCAGAAAGGGGCGTCGAAGATGGTGGTGACAGACTGTTATTAATGAGACGTCTACATAGGTGGATTCTGTGAAACAGTGACTCCTAGCGGTTATGTAAGCTTACTGACCCCAAGACATAGGAATAGAAATTGACAGTAAATCCTTAAAATATTATTTAGGGAATTATTGTATATTCCAAAAGTAAAGAAACATAGGGTCCTCTACTACGGTTAATCACAGACATTGTAGAATAAAAAGGAGGAAATTTACTCTGAAAAAAAATGAAATTTTGAGATTATCTTAGAAATTTTCTAAAAATAAATAAATAAATAAAATAAAAAAAAGAAAGACATTTCTGAGTTTACAAAGTCAAAAATGTCCAAGAAAAAACTAAGTTATCCATGTGTTGAGGAAACAGATCAGTCCCAAATCCTCACACTATGACCATGTTTTGACTTTATGATGCCCTGTTGCTCGTTGGTTGAGTTAGTTTTAGGTCAGATATAACACAACACACACCTTCCAAAAACAAAAACAAAAATACAAGTTTTATCTCGCATGTCACAATTAGGCTGACAAAACTATTTAGATCAATATCTATTTTCCCTGGATTGATGACGAAGTTGTATAGTCTTATTGGCGTGAATGACATTTGGGATAATATTTTATCATCTGCATTACTCTGGTTTAGGTAAATCCTTTTGAGTAGGGTTCATTATGTGGAGAAAACGTAGACTTTCACAAACACTGCATGGCTTTCTGTTTTTTGGACGCATCTAAGAGTAGGAAACTGGACTGGAGCAGAAATCATGTCTACCAAAATCCCGCTGAAAAAGTTTTAAAATTATGATGCCTTCATTTAAATTGTTGATTTTCCTGGATCAAACCAAACCTGGCATTCAACTTTTACAATGATTGGTGAATGATGAACATATCAAATTCTCGAAGCATATACTTCCGGTACCTCTAGAGAAGTGAAACAGCGCCATCTTGTGTCCACATATTACAATTACATAAGAGCTGAGTTGGTGAAAACAACGTTAACTTGATGTCGGTGCTTTACGTGAGCTGTTTAACGTTTCAGACATTTCTTTCACTACATTTCCCAACAACTATTATACAAATTATAGTTCAGTATTTTTTTTATTCTGCCACTGGATATATGGACACCAGCAGTCCTGTAAGGTTAAGCAGGGATGAATGGATGACTTATTCCTCTTTATGGATATTAATGGGAAAATCATGTCAACTTCAACAATTAAAGGTAATTAACTCCTTTATATCTTATTTTTATGACATAAAAGTGAACATTTTGGGACTACTCATGACTTGTTTTATTGTCAATATATCACGTCATGGAAATATCTGCACCAAGTTGGAACTAAGCTTGAGTTGATCTTTTTTTTTTTCTTAATCTGTGAAAAAGAAATGGGCTGCATTGTGTTGCAGCTAAATGCTCAGTTCCCCTGCAGCAACAAGGTTCTGACTTTTAAATTCAGGCCAGGGCCTTTATGTATGGAGTATGCACATTCTTCCTGTGTCTGTTTTTTCTCTGAGTACTCCTGTGTCCTCCTACATTTCATATTTTAGATTAATTTAAGTTTCTCTTAGCTTCATGGCTGTTTCTGCTAACAGACAAACAGCGTGCATCCCTATAATGACCACTGGAGATAGAAAACACCCTGCATGGATAATCAGGTAGGACATTTGAATGAAAATAAGAAATGTGTTTAGAATAATTTCATAATTTCATTCCACTGACACAACATTGATAAATGTTATCTGAATAAAAACTGATATCTTTACAGGGAAATGGTGAGCTTCCTGTGATTTGATCAAACCTGTCATGTAGCTTCTATCCTGACTGATGCTCATTGTTGAAAAATGCAAATAACTCCATAGATAGTAAAAAGTCATTACAAATCTAATTCGGGTTCAAAACAGAAACACCGTTAGATTGTGAATTGAAATATGAATAGATACAGTTCCATTCATTCCTAAAGCCCTAATGTACATAACTATCTGACTCATTACGTTTTCACTTCTGTTGCTGAGTTTTGATGGTGGAAGTTCTGCGATCAGATAGTCAAATAAGGAACTCATCTGAATATGTGGGTGTTTTCCTGTTATCCATTGAGTCAAACTCCCAAAAGGTCAAATTTCTTCTTGTGTAAAGGAAAGTTAATATTTTGAGATGTGCATAAACTTGATTAGGAAGTCTTGTTGAAAGTTATGTTTCATTAAACATTATTAAGAACATAAGGACTTTCCTGAGTTACTTAAAACAACTTCAACTTTATTTTTGTTGCCGTACGAGAACAGTTTATAAATTCAGTTTGACTTCATGTAATTTACAAAACATTTTACATTCCTTTCACAACATTCTAAAGCTTATTTTTGACACAAATATAGTTCAGTACTTCACCGGGATATTCAAAAAACGTCATTACGCTACTATGAATGGCAACCTGGCCCATCATACAGGAAACAAAAACAAAGAATGAACAGTTTTTTTTCCAGCCTATAGAGACATGAAGAACATTTAGTAATACTGATAACCTCTGTTGCTCCCAATAATGCTGCACATGATTGCAAAATTAAAAGAGTTCTGTAAAAAAAATATGTTCAGTAAACGCACACTACGAGAAAGGATGTTTAAGTTCAGCACAGGCTCCTCACATGGGTTTTATAAACTGCAGGTAGGATTCCGCTGCTTAATTTCATCAAAGATGCTTTCTAGTTTAGTTCCTATGGAGCTAAACTGGGAATTCCTCATGGTTTTAGCCAGCTGTTTGAGCTGCTCTGAAGTAGCCTGGGCCAGCCACACTCTGATCACATCTACAAGAGGGCCTCTCTGCTTTGGTAGAGCTGAGTCTCCGGTGAAATCATCCTCTTGATCCTTCTGAATGATCCTGTTGTAGGGGGGGATAAAAAAGGTGATTTAAGCTTTAAAGAAAAGAGCAAATAATAGATGAAAAATGTCATAGCAGAAAAGTTTAAGTGTGATCTCACTTGTGAATCAGTCTTTTTAAATCTCTTCTTGGTATCCTGCTCCCAGTGAGTGATGCAGACAGGACTGCTCTGAGGTCATCACCTGTGGATGAGAATACCAGATGTTTCGATTAAAGTCTAAATGTCTCGCCTTACCAAAACTTACTAACCCACTCTGTGAATTTCATTAGAGTTTTGAGTCATATGACATTCCAGACTCGAGGTCCTTACCTCCGTTTGCGAGACTTTCACAGGTGCCACAAACTGTGTCGTGGAACGCTGAGCCTTGGAGGAGCATGACGTTTTCCCCTGAGCAGTCCTGATGTTTTACACACTGATCCGAGGCGGAAGATGAGTTGGAAAAATGCCCTTTGAGACATTTTTCACACACGGTGTCATTTCTTGGTGTACCTACAACAGAAAAAAAAAAAAAAAAAGGGGCATTACATTGAATTGGGAGCAATTGTGAAATAATCTAATTGTTCATATTAATACCTGACTATGTGTAATAAAGCTGGCGTTACCTATAGCCTGAACTCCATGTCCAGGGCCACATTCTGTGTGTCTGACACAGAAGTCCTCCATCATGTAAAACCCTGCTTTGCAACGACAGACTCTGTTGTTGGTTACAGAGCACTCGGTCTCCACCTCCTGGTTCTGTGAGCAGAAGTTGTTGCAGTACAGACACCTGTTGAGGTAGTTCCACAGCTCCGTGTAGTGGTCACTCTGACAGGTTGCGCACTGCGTTTCCATGGTGGCAGTGCAGTGAGCGGTGCGGTAAGTTCCCGGTTTGCACTGTTTGCACTGGAGAATTTCACCTGTTGTCCGGTCTTGGTGTTCGTAGGTGGGATCCTCTGCGGCGCACAAGAGAATGCCAGGGCACAGGAGCAGGACTGACAGGTAGAGCTGAGGAGAGAATTATTAAAGGATGAGAAATGACACACTCATTTCTCATCCTGTTCATTTTGGTCCCTGGTAATGTCATTTTCTTCTAAACATAGCTTATTGCAGGTCTCACAGCCATCCTCTAAAACATAATTTTGAGATTTTTTTTGAAAAATACATGCTGTATCTCTCAATCAGTTAAATAAACACATGAGTAACCAGCCCCTTTTTCATTTAAAATGCTCTGTCATGTTTGTTCAGGTTTGGAAAAAAAAAAAAAAAATCTCTACTTTGGCATCAGTTCAAGTAAAACATATTTGAGTTTCATTCATTATTAAAGCTATTATTCAGACACTCACCATGCTCATGATGTCTTCACTTCTTTAAAGTGGATTTGACATCGGGAGCAGATTCAGTGACTTTTTATAAGGAAGTTATTGCGTAGGTGGTTTGTCTGTGGTGTAATCTTTTGATTGACTTACGTTGAAAGGTCAATCGGGTTCCATGTGATGCACACACGCACAGAGATGTAAATCAGGTTGCTAAGATACGCTTGTCAGCCATGACTGCTACATGTGACTAAGTAGCAGAAAATCATTTTAAAAAAAGCTGATTTTCTTTCATTTTGATGGCATGTAGCATTGAATCATGCTGTAGTTCTAGTGAAAACATGTTTCTCCCATGTTCATGAAAATGAGGAAAGTAAATAAAATATAATGACAATCAGTGTGGTGGTGGTGTTAAAGACTCAGACTTAAATTAAATTAGCTTGGCTAAAAGCCGATGCACGCTGAACTACCTGCTAAATAAACCTAGGCAGAAATTATTATTTTTTTATCTGATTAATTCACATTTCCATTTATCTAGCTCTTCTCAGTGTGCTGGTCACTTCCTTAAAACAAAAGGTGAAAGTGTCTCATTACATAATATGAATTGACTGACATTTGAATTACATGAAGTAAAAATGAACACCGCTCTTTAAATTCAATAACTGCAAAGACATTTTTTTTTCCAACGCATGGTTTGCAAGTTGCTGAAGTTGTTTAAAGACGTAGCAAAAGTTTTCAAGCAAATATACTTTTTTGCACAACTTGTAAAACTCCTGCTTCCCCAGCTTTCAGGAAATGTCTCTTCTCTGACATCTGCATGACTACGTGTAATTTTACTCCACTTTGTAACATTTGAAAAACCTGAATAATAATTTTCTGCTCACTGGTGAAAACGAGGTTGATAATTTCCCGCTTTTCTTTGAAGAACACGTCAGTGACTCAGAGGTGTGAATAGTAGAACAATTTGCTGAGTTTGAAAAGTTTGGGTATGTGAGTCCCTGGTGACTCAGACGGTTACACGTGTCATCAGTTCCTGTATTCATGGAGCACTATACTACTGACAGGCAGTGTCAGTGCAATTTGGCTGAATAGACTAATTTTATGCTTTGCTTGACATTTTGTGATATTCTATGCTTAACTACCTAGCTATGATTTTTTCCCCCAAAATGTTCTGATTAGAAAAAGACTTAATTATTTTTTCACAAAAGTAAATTTTTATATTAAAATCAGTATAAGGATTATTTTTTTTACCCCTTTCTTTACTAAAACGTCTTAAATCCACCTTTTACAATAACAGAAACTTCCATTGCAGATTCAGCTGAAAAAATGTTAGAACTGTGTGTCTAATAGCACTTAGAAGAGTCAAATGTAAACTCATCCTCTACCTACTTGCCAAATTATCAATTTGGTTTTGCCTATTTTACTTTAGCCTGTTTTGTTCTCATAATTTAGATTTTCACGAGAAATTACTGAAATACACATAGACATCCATTTGAACATTAGCAGAACTTAATTAGATGATGTATCACTGACGCAATATGGATATAATTAAATGACAGCTAGTGCTTTGTGTCTGAACAAAGATGGTGCAAGATAAACAGAATATCTTTGTTCTTCTTCTGGGCTGGAGCAGATACTTGTTCCGAATTTCCCCCCAAGGATGCGGTTAACTTCTACATTCCAAGAAGTCGGTGCAATGCTTTACTTCAATGAAAATCTCCCGTTGATCATGGCCTGTCAGTGTTTCTTTCACTTTCACCAGAAGCACAGGAGGTTCCCCTGTGGACCGTAAGTGACCAGTATCCTTCTTTGAAGAGATAAAAAAAAAAAAAAAAAACCCTAGAAGAGTAAATGAATCGGCTCTTTCCCTTTCAGTAATAAAACAACCATGCCATCAACACTCTGACAACAAAGAAGCTAGCTGGTCAAACCATAAAATTAGAACTCATTTAACTGAATTCAATTCGGTTTATTTAAATGGCACCAAATCTCAACAGGTATGTTACAGGATGGTAACGT
>NW_015118403.1:7386-8531 GCF_001443285.1 Poecilia latipinna | reverse complement strand
CCTATGGGGCCTCTCATAGGCTGCAGCTCGCCCCTCTGACAAACTGATACACTCAACTGAATAGCTTCACTGCTAACACACACTGAACTCTCCGCTCTTCCGGTGTTCTGTCAGATCAGCATCGGTCCTGGTCCTCTCGCTCCCCTGATCCCCCGCCCACATGACAGGTCCATCACATGTGAGTGGGAGTCAGCAGAGTCAGACAGGGGAACCCCATAACACTCTACACATAACAGTGATCACAATGCAACTTATAACAAATACACATAACCATATGGACACCAGCAGAACTAAAATACAGAATTGTTAAAATACTACGGTGGTCGACAGGTTCAAATGCGCAGCAAACACGAGAAAAACAAATAAAGACGCAAACAAAAAAAAGAGATGAAAAAAAAATTGTAATGACGCCAACACACCGCAGGGGAACAGGGTTGGTTTATTAGAATAGGTACGAGCTGCTATTTCTGAGGCTGCAGCAAACCACAACAAATGACATAACATGGACCCCAGTCGAACCAAAACACAGAATCGTTATAATTTTTAAAAATAAGTGTTCCAGACCACTAGAGCTTTGTGTCTGAGTTCAGGGTCTTTCATCCTTTCAAGCTTATTCTGTCATGGGCTTGAGAAACGACCCGGTCTACGGAAGAGGGGTCCTGCGAAGGCAGAGAGCATTGCAGAGAGAAGCTGCAGCCTTCAGCTAGCTGCCTAGCCTCCACCACGGCGTTATGTTGCTTAGCAGCCGTGACACAACATGATTTAAACAATGTTTGTAGATGTATAAATCTCACATTTCTGCTCGGTTCATCAGTGCATCACCTAATTGCAATATTGCTCCGACGTTTTCGGAGATTTTTGCTCCCGTTGTATTAACACCCAGCTCCCCTCGCCTGCTGCCAGCTGGTCCAGGTTTAGTATACCACGGGAGAACACCTGACTCATTTGGGCTTTCCCAAATGACAGTTAAACACAGATATTAAGTCAGGTAACATCTAGTTGTAATATTTTGGTTCACTAAAATATTTCATTTATTCCTGAGCAAATCGGTTTGACTGATTAAAGTTAAGCCTAAAAACATAATAGTTTGATTAAACTGTATTGTCTTACCTGAGATTTGGAGAGTATTTGAAAAGGGATTCTTT